>NW_012153729.1:2563292-2596858 GCF_000956105.1 Propithecus coquereli
ACTGAATTATATACTTTAATGGGTGAATTTTATGCTATAAAATTATATCTTAAAAATTTAATTCATTTACCAATTATTCAAAAGCTTTAGGACTTGGGAGTAAGGGATTTTTTTTTTGTGCCTATTTTTGGTTAATACTATTGTTACTCCTTTATAATATAGGTAATTTTTGACATGACACCTCCTAGAACAATTCTTTGGTTAATGTCTCAATTCCTATGGGAGAACTATTAAAGAGGAAATAGAAAGGGATGTGTTTTATTTAAGAACTAAACCACTCATTGTGCATTGTCTTATTTCTGGTTTTCTCAGCTCCTGAACATGAAAGACAGAGAACTGACTAGAAGCGAGTGTCTTTGCAGTGGAGTGGTATAGTAGAGAAATGTGCTGCAGGGACCTATGTATTGTGTTCCGTCAAAACTGAGCTTCTGCAGTGCCACAAAGAGAGCTGGCAGATGTTTGGGGAATAAGATGTATAGATAGCTTTTTGTTTTGTTATTGTTACCTTACCAGCAATATTTATTTTTGGAACCAGAAGCATATAGGTTGACACGTAACACGCTCTAATTTCAAGATCATGATGAATGGCTACTGGGCAAAGAAGGTTTTGGTACCAGCTCATTGGTAAACTAGAGAGCTCCCAGCCAGCAAAGGTAGAGTTTGGAGTTCTGCAAAAAGAAAAATTATGAGCTGATCAGGGCCAGATCAGAGACAACTGTCTTTTGATCTGTGTTTTCAAAGTATTCATAAGTAAAAATTATCTATAATAATAAAACATATTGGAAAGAGCATTGCTCATCACGCATATAATCTGGAATAGCATCATCTTTAATGCCATTATGCTATTTTCAATGTTGTTTAACTTTTAATAAAAAAATTCATATTTGACTTTAAAATGCATTAGAATATATAGCAATTTAAGCAGCAGATTTTCCTTATTAGTTGTGTTTTCTCACAGTTGTATTAAGTTTGTATGGCATTGAGGCGGTATCCTCTAATGCTGGAACGCTCGGTGGTGGCATATTTGTGGTATTATTCTACCAAGTGGATGTTGCATATAGATACCGAGAGACGACTGCACTTAATTTCTATTTACTGATGACATCATAATGATGAGAATATACAATAAAAAAGGGAAAATTAATAATGATGACTTCCATTTTCCCTTTTTGGTGGAGCTTGTTTACATCTGCATATAATTTCATAATTTTATTCCACCTATGTACAGCACCCTTTGTCACCCAACTTTGGCAAAACGGGTTCGAATTAATGGGGCTATTATCTCTCATTCAACTTCCAGTGCATATTTGCAAGTAGGTATTCTTTTCTACTATGACTACAATATTTGAATGACTAATATGCATTGTATACTGGGAATAGAATGATAAACAATGCACCATCCGTGCATTCAGTTTAAACTCTATGGGGTAAATAAACAACTAACCCAGGAATTACAGTAAATTGAGATTAGAATCATCATAGCGGAAATACAGGATCCTAGAAAGTGAGGCAGCTAGAAGATTGACCCAGGATGAGCCTGGCAAGTAAGGCAGAACTCAGATTATGCAGAGTTTTTAAAACCAGGTCAAGGAGTTTAGACTTTTTTCCAAGGACTGGCAGAAACCATTATGGGGTTTTCAGCAGGAAATTACATAATTAGATTTGCAGTTTTAAAAGGAAACTCTGCTTATATGTGTTGCATTCACATAATTTATTATCTAAACCAGGAGATTTTAGAGAATAAAAGGGGTACAATTGCTAATTACACTGGGACTACAGGTAAAATCTCTGGCTATTCCAGACCAACTACATTTATGGTCCCCCTATTTATAGGGGACTGCAATGCAACAAGACTCGTGCAAGAAGATAAATTAGGAAAGAAGATGATGGTTTTAACTATGATCAGACATTCAATAGAGAGAGACAAATATGATAGATTTTTTAAGGAAAATAAACACTTAAATTTGGTCAGTGACTGAATGTGAAAAGGGACAGAACGTTGAGAGATCTACCAGGCTTGAAAAACTGAATGGGTGTTTCAGACATTTACTAAGATGAGGAATGTGGGAGAAGTTTTAGGGGGAAGGCGATAGTTTTAGGTGTGTACATGTTGAGTTGAAGGTAACTGTCAGACACTCAGAGCTGGAATCAAGATCAACACAAACTGGTTCTTTACATAGGGAGCTGCCACCTGTGGTCTGCAGTACTAACGTGGGTTGCGGAGCACTAGCCATCACCCATGTCTCTCTAATACACGAACGGTTCTAGAAATATCAAGTACTCACTATATTCCCCACTTACCTTGATTGTTTGGCTCAAAGGCTGGAAACGCAATCTAATTCTGTATTCCATACTGATTCATTTGGAGACATGCCTTAGAAATTTCTCCTCTCAGGCAAGATGTTTGAAGATGTCTAGTGTGATGGGTGGTTAAAAAAAAAAAAGTTTTACAAGTTGCCCTTTTGGGATCTGACAGTCTTGATAAATGAAGAGGCAAAGTGCTTGATGATCGAAAATCATAAGATGTGATGATGATGGATGGTGTATTTTGCCTTGAATGAAATTGACTGGGCAATAAAACAGGTAAAGATTTTTGTTTTATAGAGAAGCAGTGATGGAAGATTCAATATAGGAGGCAAAATAGAATTTGAATAATACAGGCTGAAACATAGTATGTGTGTGTGTGTGTGTGTGTGTGTGAGAGGTGGGACTTTACTTTGCATTATATATAAGCTAGCCTTGTAGAGGCTACACCAGTGTCTTATTTTTCTCGCTTATTCTGGTAAACTTGGCTCCTGAGTCTTTTCAGTCCATTTTGTATTTTGGAACGAAAGATGGGCACAATTCAGAGACACATGCATAGGTTAGACGCTGGTAAGATCATGTGAAATACATCAGGAATAGATGTACTTTCCCATGAGAGATACTTTGTTTTTCATTCTTCTTTTTCGGTTGATCCAGCTTTCTTTAGCCCTGATCTCTGCACTGATGGATCACTACAAACTTGAAAGAAACTATACAAATCTTACGAAGGTGGGTGTCCATGTATGGATGTTTGAGTTGCAACAACCTTATATGTAGGGTCAACGTTATTGTTCGTCATGTTAGAAAAAATGAAAAAAGTGAGACACCAAAGGCTATGAGTTGTTGAAGTCCTGAAACTAACTAGGCAAAGGCCAATAAGAAGGGGTAGTTGTTCCTGGTTGTTCTTATGTATGAGACACAGCTTTGATGTCAGAGGTGTTGGCTGAGAGTGTTTCCAAAGCGTGTGGATCTTGTTAACATGTGTTTAGCAAACCTGAATGGCTGAACTTGGGCATGGCAAGGGTTTCCCCCAAACCCCCACCTCCCCTGGGACGTACATAATACAGCTGCCTTCACCTACAGGTTGCAACTAGTATGGAGCTGATAAGTTGGAGAAAAATTCTCCCGCATGCCAAAATTAGATTTCTCTGTTGTTACTTTGCTTGAAGTGTGCGGCTGTTTGAGGGACTTTGTAATGAGAATTACTATTGCTTCCTTTCATATTAACAGCAGAAAAACTAACTCTGCATTATAATTCATTACGATGTTACCCTGCTCTAGAGTGCTAGGAATCTTTGCCATACTCTCATCCCCTTTTTCTAAAAAAATAAATCTGTATAGGATTCATTGCTTCTAAGCTTCTCACACAAATATTTTCCTAATTTGTTTAACTGTGATTCATGTTTCATAGATTTAAAAAACTGGCGGGTTGACTCAGAGCTATTTTAAAATATCCATATCTTTAACAATGACATTTATGAAAGTTGAGCATGTGTTGTATAATCTGTAACATAAAGACAACTTCCAAGATTCTTTCTAGCTTCATACAAATTCTATCAATATTTTAATTTCTAATTCATAGGATAAATTTTAACTAGGGCTTCACCTTATAAGACTGCCTGGAATGTTAATGTTAAGAAGTAAACTTCTCTTTCTCTCTCTCTCTCTCTTTCTCTTTTTTTCCCTGCTACCGTTGTATGCTAGAAATAAAGTCTTTTGTTCCCTTGGTTTTTTGGAAAATTGAAAGTTTTAAAATAAAGAAGTCAATGCCTTAAAAAGAAGGATTCTAAATGATCTGGTCTTGGAAATTATCATTGGTTCATTTAAAATTGGAAGATGCTGTGTTTGGTCACTTGTCCTTGTAGACTCACAGCCAACAAAGCAGATGAAAAAAAATTCTCTGGCTTCATACTAATGGTATTTCATTCATAAAAAGAAATTGTGCCCTGAGATTTAATTGAGTGGTTCCAGGGCCATGCCAGCAGAAAATCAGCTGGTTGGGCTCCTATATAAACATGAAGACATGTTGAGGGCGGTGTTTACTTTTTTCTAATTAAAGCAAATTAGAAATTCCATTATATTTCTGCAGTGAGTCCTGACAGCAGCATGCCCTGGAAATTGCTCATGGTACTTCTAGAGGAAGGCTTTCCTTCATTCAATATTCATTTGTTCCCTTAAGTTTTAAATACAACCCAGGCTCTAAGTGTTTAAGCCGGCTGTGAGACCTTGGTTTTTCAGGATCATTTAAAAACAAGGCTGGAGGACCCGGTGGCATTCAGACAAACCACTTGTGATGACATTAGATACTTTCAGCTTTGGTGCTGGTCCTCTTTGGGCAGACACTCTGGTTTCTTCCCCTTGTTCAGTTCTATCAGTTTTTGTAAGATTGAGGCAAACCTCCAACTCAGTACCCAGTTTGGCATCAAGCGAGCATTTGCAGGGGACCCACACCATTAACAGAAACAACCAAGAAGCCAATGAAAATATATCAACTGCACAGCAAAAGCGGGTACTTTTCATGCATGATGAAAGGCTGTTATTGAGCTTTAATTTGACACAGAGCTGTAAAACTTATACAGTCTTTGTTTTTCATTAATGTTACTCTTGTCCTGTGTTTTAAAACCAGCATCTAGGAACCAGGTATGTGTGAGCGTTGATTTTTTTTTTTTTTTTCACAAAAAGTAATGGGCATTGCATGTTTATATAATGGCCGGAAGAAATTTTCAAAATTCAATGCCACTTTGCTAAAATCCTGTTTAATGAGCAACATGTTTATGAAAAAATATTAAATATAGGGTACTAAGACATTGTTCATTTCTGAAATCACAGTTATATTTTATTGTTTTGACCTTTTTTATTAATATTACCTTAAGATTTCTAGGCTAAATTTTAAATGCCAGAAACCTTCTTGCAAGGATGATTATATTAAGGGGATCTCTGCCCCAGTGCTGCTGACAAAAAAGGTTCAGATAAAGGCACCGAGGTTCAGATGAAATTACTCAAGGTTTAGAAAAGCTTTTAAATTTTTCCATGTCTCTGTAAACTGAGATTAAGCTCTGGGTCTTGATGAGCTAATAACTGGAGATAATATCAAGTTTACAAAAGGGAATGAAGGAAACCTCTAATGAATGAGACTTTTAGAGGCAGAACATGAAGGAAACCTTGATCCATTCTTAAGCCTTTAACATGAAAAGAAAACAGGTCTGTGACTATAGCAAGAACTGCATTGCTTTGGTAACCTTGGTACATTAAGGAAATGGAGATCAAATGTTTCTCTGATATGTGATAATCAATATCTCTGAGAAAACTTAAAGTACAAATCATATATTAAAAACAAAAAACAAATGTCAACTCTAGGTTAATATGGATAGGAGTTTTTCAAAAGCCTTTTCTTTCTTCTGTCTGATCACTGCGTTGTATCTGAGCTCATGCATTGGGGAGGGTAAATAGGAATAGTAGCAGGAGACGAAATTTTACTCAGTTAGATCTGTAAATGTTGTAGCCTTTAATAGTTCCTTTGAAGGTAATGGCAGAGGAGGAGGCTGCATGGAATTTTTCAGACTTTATTTTCTTCGTTGTGCTTGACCGTGTCTTATATGCTCAAAGATAATAAAGAACTGGCTGTAAATAAAATTCAGTCTCAAGTAAAGATATCCCTCCCCTCTCCCAAGTCCCCAGACCACCTGTTCATGCGGTCATGGAATTTCTCCTTTGCTTAAAATGAGCTTTATATAGTCAAACATCTCATAAAATGGGAGAGGGGGGAATGTGAAATAACAAGAGAGAGTATTTAAAGAGTCTGACTTAAAGAAATGCGCCCAGATGAGTTTGGCCAATTGGGGTCAGTTAAGCCTCCCCTGACACCAGAGCCATTAGTAATATTTTCCATGCACTAAGTAAAACAATGGAAACTTCGTCACATCTGGTCGAGCCTCCAATACCTATGCAGCTTGTAATGGTTTTTGAAATCTTGATATGAAACAGTACCGTGGCACTCAACGATAGATTGCTAGTGAGCAAAGAAGGCGCACTTGTTCCAAAACAATGAAGAGCTGCTTATTCCCATTTTCCTTAGATGCCTCTCGCTGGTTCATATTGCTAGATTATTTCATCTCGGTCCAAAGGGAGTTTGGGGTTATTTTCCACCCCTCCCTCTTGCCTTATCTTTAGAGCAATCAGCAGAAAGTCTCTAGAAAAGCGACCTTATATCTCTTGTGGGGCATCACATTTTCTCATTGAAAACTTCCATTTGATTGGATGAGTTATTTTTGAAGGTGGAGAAAGAGCTTTGAAAGATTAATAAATCCTATAAATATTTGCTTCCTTAAAGGTCTTGTTCTCACCTTGCATTTTCTTTAAGTACTTCAGAGATTTAGAAAGGGGACATTGAGCATACCTAAGTTGTCCTTAAACTGCTTACTTGGTGTTAACATTGAAGAATGATGTTATGAAGTGCCAGAGCACCTACCATTGCTCTCTTTGAATAGAATCAATACATAAGCTTACTATAGGCTATAGGAGATATAGATAGCTCAGAGAGGGCAGGGTCTATGTCTATCTTGTTCACTTTTCTATCTCCAACTTTTATCAAGCCATGTGGAGGCACTCGCTGCATGTTTGTGGAATGCCTGACTGTTACCTAAGTCTTCTTACTCTGAAAACAACTATAGTTGTAGATTATAGTGTTAACCAAGGCAATGTATATCACATTGCCAATGCAAAGATATAGGACTAGGAATCAAAAGTTCTAGCACTAGCACTAAATTAGTAATAATTACAACAATAATAGGCCGGGCATGGTGGCTCACGCCTGTAATCCTAGCACTCTGGAAGGCCGAGGCGGGTGGATCGCTCAAGGTCAGGAGTTCGAGACCAGCCTGAGCAAGAACGAGACCCCATCTCTACTAAAAAATAGAAAGAAATGATTTGGACAACTAAAAAAATATATATATAGAAATATATATATAGAAATAAATATATATATAGAAAAAAATAGCCGGGCATGGTGGCACATGCCTGTAGTCCCAGCTACTCAGGAGGCTGAGGCAGAAGGATTGCTTGAGACCAGGAGTATGAGGTTGCTGTGAGCTAGGCTGATGCCACAGCACTCACTCTAGCCCGGGCAACAAAGCGAGACTCTGTCTCAAAAAAAACAAAACAAAAAAAACAATAATAATAAGAAGAAATATTTATTGAGGGCTTACTCTGCACAAGGCTCAGTTTTAATCATTTTTCATGCATTAATTCATTTGTACTCATAATAATGTAGTAAAGTAGGTGCTCCTACTATCAATTCCATGTTTAGAAAGAAGAAACTGAGGCATAGAGAAGTTAATCGTCTTTCCCTAGATCACAGAACTAATAAGTTGTGAAGCCAAGATTTTAACCCAGAGCCCTTTTTCTAAATATTATGCTTTGCAACTAAAATAGTTGTGTTTTGCTAGACAAATCACTTTGCACCTTAGTGGCTACCTTTATGAGATTAGTATCATGATAACTACTTCAGAAGAATAGTAGCGATGGAGACTTCAGGGTGAATATTTATGGATACACTTTGCAGTGTGAATATTCATGAGATAGTTTACTATTTCCATGACACTTACATTATCATTTGATGCCACAGGACTCGGGAGCCAAGATAGAAATTATTGAGGTCTCTCCCTTTTACTACAGTTCAAATTCACATAGTTTTGGGGACAAATGGTATTCTTCAATAAAACTGAGGAATCTTTGTGTTGTAAAGTCTTGGAGCAAAGAAACATACAGTAAGATGTTTCTGTTTGTAAAAAAATAAGTTTTTATTTTTAGGTTCCATCTAGGCCAATAATTTTCCATTTCCTTCTTAGGAAGATTTCCCTAATGTATTCATACACACACACACAACACGCACACACATACATGTACACGTGTACATTCACATGCACACACTCTCATACACGCTCACAGGTATACACACATGCATCCCCGTGACAGGGTTACAATGTGCCTGATTGCTTGTTGGTGGCAGATGTCATGATGGAACGTGACATCTCTGAAAGCAAGCCCAAGCTTTCCAGGTGGTTAGGAAAAATTCCATAGCTTTATCTTTTGAAATCTTTGAGTCGAAGAAGGATATTTTTCTTTCATTTTTCCCCTTTTAGCAAAAGATAAAGAGAGGACATTTAATAACACAATTTCAGGGATCAACATAAACGAATCCTTAAGTCGGACACGTGGGAATAATCAAAGTGATGGCTTTCAAGGACGCTCCTGATGTCCTTGTCACGCTTGTGTCGATGAATTTTTACTCAACTTTCACTAGGGAATCATTTAGGTGATGTAGTGCCAATTTGCAGATATTTGTGTGTCCATGTGTGCATGCGTGTTCTAACCCTCTTTGGATTCCTTAAATGGTGAACGAGGAGTCCATCATAGAGATAGGTTGTCACGTCATTTATGGAAAATATTAAATGAGCTCTGCATCAAACATGAAGCGTGTAAGTGGGGCAGACTGATCCCAGAAATTCCTTTGTGATGTGGATTTTAACCCATTCGCCTCACATACAGGCATCGTGCCTTATTTTTTCCTCCCTGAATTTAGCAAGCAAGAAAACAAGAGTAGGATTTCCTTCTCCATTTGGGTGACAGTCTCTCAGATTTCCACAGCCATCATCCTGTGCGCCGACTGCTCTTCTTTCCAAGTGCTTTCCCACTTTTCCTGGGATAGGTGGATTTATTCCTCTCCAGTTCTGGCTCTCTTATACAGCATGCACTGAATTGGTCGTGTATGTGTGTAAATGAGCTGGACAGAAACTTCGCCGTTGGATAACCAATATCCCCTTTCCTTTGTGTTGACAAATCAAAATTCGGGACTACAAATCTTCTATTACCAGCTAAATCTGATCTCTGGCCAATGCCACACATTGCAAAGTCGGCATCTGTGAGTGTGTGTGTGTGTGTGTGTGTGTGTGCACATGTGCTCACGTGCAGCAGTTGTGTGTTGTCCGTAGGGGCCTGGAGATCCACGAGGAAGGTGGAAATTCATAATTCATTTCCTTGGTTGGATGTCCTTTCATTCTGGTTGCTTTTGAAGGCTTTTTCTTCAGTTTTTCAGAGACTCATTTTGATATATGTTGCCACCTTCTGCCTTTGATACCAGTTCGGGAATCCCTCTAGGGTTTACCTTTAACATCAGTTTTCTGAGCTTCTACCAATAGATGGAGAAACAAAGGCTTGTTAAAGATTCAAACTGTGTTTCTTGGAGTTTGAAGGACCGTGGCATGGCACAGAGAGGGAATGAGCTATGGGCTAGGAATCAAGAAGTCATGCCCTACTTTTTTTTGTACTTCTCTGTGAGTATCTGCACGTCTCACAACCATTCTAAGCCTCGGTAAAATCAGGACGCCAGAAAACATGCCTGATGATTAGTTCTAGTTTTAAAAATCCGTGCTCTAAAGCACTATGTTCAGAAAGTGGGATATTTTGTTCTTCATAAACTTTGCTGTGTTAGGTATGGATCAGGCAGGTTGACATCTATGAGAAAAGGTATGCCCCCACACGGCAGCAATTACAGAGTCTGGTGAGATAGGTTAATCAAGCTGCAGATAGAACAGGCACCTTGAGTGGGGTTAGGGTTTTTGCAATATGCACACAATTCAGCCACTTCATGGTCTTGTTCAGCCATCGACTTAGTAATTATGTTTCTTTTGCCTCCTGGAAGTTTGTTGGTAGGCCCAAGACACTTGGAAAAGTAAGTGCTATTAGTTAGACCCACAAATATTTATTTGGCATCAATTAAATGAATATATAGAATGTAGGAAATGAAATGTTTAATAAGTAAGTGAATAACTAACAATGTCTTTGTGGAAGGAATACATGAACACTCGAGTGATGGCGCATGATAATAATACCTGAGCACTTGAGGTACAAAATGATGCAAGAGGGAAATGACAGTTGCCCACAACAGCAGAAGGATGGGACAAAGGAAGATCATAAGCAAGTGCCATGCAAGCTAAAAACATCTTCTTCAGAGAAGGGAGATACCATTGTCACCTGGAAGGGGCAGAATCTCATTTTGATCTAGATGGTTGAGGATAAACGTTTTCTGAATGTCAGAAGAAAAGAGAGATGTAACATGAAGGTCGGGTGGCGTGAACGATGGTATAGAAGAGCGTGTGCAGAACTGAACGGTTCACGGGAGTGAGAAGAATGATGACTTTGGAAAGCCATGCTGAGACTGGACGTCTAGAGAGATGTGAATGATGGGCTTTTATCCTCTGTGCACTTTGCCCAGTGGGCACCGTCCAAGCTTTGGGGTGACTCAGGAAGTCAAGAGACTGGAGACCAGTGAGTGCAGCTGAGTCTGCATGTGGTAGTAACTAAGTAAGCTGCTGTCATAGCCATAGAAAAGGAAAGAAAAATATTAATAGTTACGTGAGCATATTTTGAAATTCAGATATATGTATATGTTGTGTCCTTTCAGGCCATCGAAATTTAACACACTTTTGCCTTAAGTTTCCAAATACCTCTTTATTTCTTTTCACCTCTTCTCCTTTTAAAAATTCTAGTTGCACTAGAGTGAGGCAAATATAGAAAGAAGTAAGTACAGATAGCACAAGCTGAAATTTAGAGAGAAAGAAGATGAGCGTTCACAGAAGCTGAGTCCTTGATGGGAACGCAGGTCAGCTCGCGTGCAGGATAGGACAAATGGGTGGAAACCTCTGTGTCCAAGAGCAGGATTCAAAAACAAGCCTATGAGGCAATGAACAGCTACCTCTGGTTTATTTTTAACTCTCCTGCCCTGCCTTTTTCGTAAATATGCATTGTCTTTCCTAAAGTCGAATGACGTTGCTCTCGCCTTAGAAAGCTCTAGAAAATCAGCTGAAACCGAAGCCACTAGCCTAGGGGGCCATATCTCAAGAAGCCAGACATGCTGGGTTCCACCTTAAAGCCATCCTCAAAAGATCAGAATTCCACATTATAAAAGAGTCCTGCAACTAATTGCCCTGTGAGTTGGCTGGCTCTACCTAAACTGAGTTTGAATCCCAAAATAAAGAGATCCTGTGAATCCCAATTCCAATTGCAAAGGGACCAGGAAGGATGAGCCCAGGCCTGGTGTGTTATGAGTGACGCTATATTAGTTATCTATTGTTACATGACAAATTATTCCAGTATTTAGATGCTTAAAACTGCAAATATTTATTCTCTCTCAGTTTCTGTGTATCAGAAGTCTGGGCATGGCCTTGTTGGGTGCCTCTGGCTCAGGGTTTCTCTTGGCTGCAAACGTGGTGTTGGCAGGGGCTGCAGCCATCTTGAGGCTCAACTGGGGGATGATCCACTTCCAGACTCACTCATGTGGCTTTCAGCAGGCTCGAGTCCTCACCAGCTATTGGCCAGAGAGATCAGTCCCTTGCCATGTGGGACTCTTCCAGGGCAGTTCACACTGTAGACGGCGCTGGCTTCCTCCAGAGCAAGGGTTCCAAGAAACAGTGACAGCCACGCTGAAACTTCAGTCTTTTTATAGCTTGACCTCATAAGAGATATACCATCACTTTTGCCATATGCTACTCATTGGAAGTGAGTCACTAGGTCCAGCCCACACTCAAGTGAAAGGGAATACACAAGGGCCCGAACATCAGAAAGGTGGATCTTTGGGAGCCATTTCAGAGATTGCCTACTACAGAGGGGTAGTATTGCTGTGGCGGAAACGCTTTGCGCTTTTGCTATCCCGGTGATGGCTCACGGACCAGCAACATTAGACAACCTGAAAGCTTGCTCAAAATGCAGAATCTCAGGTCCATTCCCGCCCAGACCTACTGAATCTGAATCTGCATTTAACCAGGTCCAGACGTTCTTCATGCTCATATCAAAGTTTCAGGAGCTCTAGTCTATAGGATATTTACACCTTGAATTTCAAAGGAAACTAACCTTATACTGATGACTATGCATTGGAGTCTCTATCTTTGGAGCAGATGGTGATAAGCTAATGAGATTCCACTTTCTATGTTTTTCAGAAACATAGGCTTGAGCAGGCTAATCCATAGTCTTAAAATGCACATCCAGTCACCGTTTAACGGCTTAATGATGAAGTTTGAACTTTTGTTGGCTATCAGACATAACAATGACCACATGGACGTCTCCTACTCCTGCATAGCATTTATAGGGAAAACCATATCCTTTGAACTCATGAAAAACCCCAAACCCATCATCCAAGCATCTTTCATTCCTGGAGATTATCAGAGTTTTCATTACAGGTTAAATTCTTTGTAACTTTTTCATGTGGAAACTATCCTGTTACCTCCTGTTAGTTCTCCTGCTGAGTGCAAATGGAGTGTATACTCTACTTCCTACAGCTGCTTTGGATTTTGTTACATTTTCCAGGTTTGAAAAAAAAAATGTGCTGACAGAACGTGGCTTCATCTACAACTCTTGACTGATTTTAAGAGTATAAACAGAAATATGTTTCCTGATTGTATGTACCAGTGAAATAAAAATATTATCCAAAGACCTGCTAGCCACTTTATTTTTAGAAACTGGGCACTAAAGAGAAACAGAAAAATATGTTGGGGAAAGGTCATAATGAGATAAAGACAGCAAATATGGCTAGACAAAAAGAAAAAAAGAGCACACTTTTGGTTTGAGCTATTTTCATTGAAAGATATTTGCTTTTTAAATGGAAAAAAAAACTTTCCATTCGCATCTGGGCAGCGAGTCAGAATCAAATAGATATAATTGGAAAAGCTCACTAAATGATGGACTTATGTTACATCTTTCCCCCAACTGATCCTTTTTGTTTTATTTTACATAATGGAGCAAAATCCTCTTAAATAAATAGATTTGAAAGCAAAATGCTCAAGTCACATTTTATTGTAACAAGATGAAACAAATAAAAACTTAACTCTGAGCCACCAAGAGGTAAACAGCTTTTGCTTAGACTGCACAATTACACTTAGGAGGGAGGGCAGGTCGTCTTCCATTTTGGTTTTTCAGGTATGAGGTTGTCAGTAATAAAATCATGAACAATTTTGAGTTCTCCCGATTGGTAAAAATCCTCAAGGTGTATTTCATCAACCCAAGTAGACTGAGTGCCTAACTGTCCAGAATGAAGAGTCTGGGGAGACAAATATGTTGGGATTTTAGAGGCAGGGATTGGTGAAGAGCTCAGGGAGTTAGGACCAGGTTGGGACCTACTCACTAAGAAAGAGCAGAGGAGACCGGGCTGAGAGATTGCTGGAGAGACTGATCCTGGTATGGCTGGTACAGCAGCTGGGCGGTCTAAGGTCCAGGCTTCAAAAGGCAAAGAAACCAAATTATGATCTGACCGTGGATGACAGAGCCCAAGTGGTGGGCAGTCTAGATGCATAGCAAGTGGTATTCTGGAAAATCTGACCTTATGTTAAGGCTTTTATCCCATTTAAAGGGATCAACAAATCAGATCATATAAGGGGACCCCAGTTATAAGATCCAGAGGTTGGAATGGGGCCCTCAGTCACAAGTGCAAATGGGGGTGTTGACTTGCTTAGCACTGACCCAAGGCAAAAGCCCATGACCTGAAATAGGAGAGGAGTAAGGAATTTTGTGAGCTGGAGACAAGGAAGAACTTCCAAAGAGAACTGGCTCATCCCTTCGGCACCCTGGGATACATGTTTGGATGACAAAGGAGACTGGGCAGGGAAGGAGGAGTTGGAACTCAATGTGGGAGATCTAGTAGCTGGGTCACCAGATTTAGGATATGAGAATGTTGATTTGTTTTTAATCCCCTCACTCACCTCCCTAGAGAAGAGTGGACGCTTCTGGCTGAGTTGGTAAAGCAGTTGTAGGGGCTGGGACTCCATACGAACCCATCTGGATCCATCCAGACTTGGGAGAGGTAGCGTGAGGGAAAATAAAGATGACTCTGACGTCATCTCATTTCACTCTGGTCATTCTTCTTCCTGTAGAAACTTGCGTCCCGTCGTGTATATACTGCTGGGCCAGGGTGCTTCCCTGGGGACGTACTTACAGGTTTCTGTTGCTTTATTTTATGTGGTTTCTTATGAGCAAGAGAGAAAGTGCTGACCTTGTAGCTCTGTAATCAAGAAGACGCCCTTATTAGATCCCATTCCGGTAAATGGGAGCAGTGTCTAATTTCCTTTGGAAGCGAAGCAGGAGAGGAGAAAGGGTATACCGCCATGAAAGGCAATCTCGCCTGGAACCAATGTGCTTGAGTATTGAACTTTGGGTCACACAGAGTTTTTCCCAGCAATGATATTTGACTACATAATTACTCTGTTCTTCATGTGGTATTGGTAGTGCAAAGAGCAAGTGTGTGCTTTGTATTTATTTTCCAGATTTCCCATTTATTGTTCCCCAAGTGAAATGACGGGGCAAGTTTTATTCCACCACATTGAAAGATAGCTGCTCTTGGCTTCAGGAAGCTTTTTTATTCCTTTCCTTTTGCTCCCTTCTAATCCTCCCTTCCTTCGGTGGGTGACTAGATGCCCCCTTATGTGCCATCCTCTTTCAATAGCACACCTGCCATCAGGGGTCATAGTTCTGATATTTAACAACCAGTGCAGCTCAGGTCCCACCAGTTGGAATGGACACTGACCATAATCCCTGAGAAGAAAACTGGGGGCCTTCTGCTCTGCCAGAAGGTAACAGTTTAATTATGGGATTGTGGTGAGGTCACGGGGATCCAGAGGATGTGGTGGGGGATTCGGGGCAGCGGCTCATATACCGAGTGGTATGGTGACATTTACGTATTTCTGTTATTGAGACACTCATATCAGTGCATACTGGCTGATTGTCAGGGCTGATATTTGTTTTTTGGTTTTAGGGGTTTTTTCAGACAGGGTCTCGCTCTGTTGCCTGGGCTAGAATGCAGTGGCATCATCATAGCTCACTGCAACCTCAAACTCCTGAAATCAAATGATCCTCCTGCCTCAGCTTCCCAAGTAGCTGGGACTGCAGGTGCACGCCACCATGCCTGGCTAATTTTTCTGTTTTTTTTTTTTTGTAGAGACGGGGTCTCATTCTTGCTCAGGCTGGTCTGGAACTCCTGGCTTCAGTTGATCCTCCTGCCTCGGCCTCCCAAAGGGCTAGGATTGGCCACCATGCCCAGTCTAATATTCGTTTTTAGGATATTACAGAAACATATTATATTTTTAATCACAAAGAAGGTCTAGTGCCTATCTCCTTATCCCACATATTAATTCTACAAATATTTATTGAGCATCTATTATGTGTCAGAACTTTTCAATGTACTGCTGAGATACTGGTGAATAAGACCAAAAATACAATCCCTGCTTCTATTCTAACAGGGCAGATAAATAGCAAATGAGAAGGGAAAAAAGAGCATATAATGTGACTTCAGATATGGTATGTGCTACGAAGAAAAGCAAAGCAGAATAAACTGATGGAGGGCGAAGGGGGTTGAGTGGGGCATTGGACTAGGTGTCAGGGAAGGCTTCTCTAAGGAATTGACACTTGAGCAGAGACCAGAATGAACGGAGGGTGGAGGCCATGGAAGGGTGGGGTGAAGAGTCCCAGGCAGAGGAAACATTCTGCACAAAGTCCTTAAGGTAGGAAGTGAAACCAAGGGGTTCATTTGATCAGGTTTGCCTGCCCTGTTTGCTTTTGGTAGCTTGCTTTTTGTCATTTCCTCCCTTTTCCCATGAAGCTAAAGGCTGGGGTCGCTGAAGGCTGCAGCTGCTGAACACCGAAACTTAACCTTCACTGGTTACTTTATAGATAATATTCATAAGTCACCGAGGTAACAGTTACTTCGGTTGTTTTTCAGGAACTCGGGCCAGCTCCTGTGCAGTTCAAACTGACTGAGGCCACCCACCCTTCAGCTGGGCCTGCGCAAGTGCCTAAGAGAGAGATGACTTTTGAACGTGGGAGGGCCAAAAACTCCACCCGCAGATGACGCTAACGCTGCCATTTTCTGTACATATGTTACATGAAATGCCATGAACCCTGACTACACTTGTGCCCAAAGAGTCTGTTACTTCACTTTTCCCCATGGTTGCCACGCCTTAGACCAGGGGTGGGGAACCTGCATCCTTAAGGCCACATATGACCTTTGAGGTCCTTAAGTGCGGCCTTTTGACTGAATCCAAATGTTACAGAACAAATCCTTTTGTTTTTATTAATACATTTTTGTTCATCTTTATGTTTTTATTTTTAAAATGAACATATTTAAAATACCAAAGAATAAAATAAGTTTCAATGAAATAATCCTCCCAGATGTCTTGCACAATTAGAACATTAGTAAGACGTAAGGGCTAAGTTGACAGCTGCTATGCTCATGATGTAGTTCTAACTTCCCCTGCCCGACTGGGGCCGCTGGTCGGCGAGAGTTTACGGGGGTCGGCTGAGTATGCCGGTCTGTTATCAGCTTTGACAACAGTGTAGCGTGTTCCTGTTTGAAGTGGAATTTGTGAATAGTCGCACAGCTCGACAGTATTTTTTAATTCGGTCTGCGTAACACCCATCGTGTCAAAGAAGACCAAGAGAACGCTGAAGGAAGAAAACAGATTTTTTAATGAGGATTGGGAACTGCAATATTGTCTCGTTTCTGCTAAAGATAAGATTATTTGCTTGCTTTGTGATGCTGCAGTATCAACATTAAAGAAATTCAATGCCCCTCAGCATTATAACACTCATAAGGACTACAGATGTTTTAAATTAGAGGGAGAGGCACAAAAGGTGGTATTGCAGAAATTGAAACAAGAAAAGCAAAAGCAAAGACAATTCTTTCAAGCAGCAATAAGACCTGGAAATAATGCCACGGAAGCAACTTATAAAGTAGCTTATATACTCAGGAAAAAAGGGAAGCCATTCAGCGATGTGGAAATTGTGAAAAAATGCATTGTCAAAGTTGTAGGATGCTTAGACGCCGATAGCGTTTCAAAGTACAAACAACTGCCTCTTTCAAGGAGAAACGTAAGTGATCAGCAGCATGTATTAGCCTTCAACTTAACAGAACAAACTCATACCATACTTTAAAAGGAAAATACATATTATTCAATTGTTTTGGATGAATCAGCTGACACTACTGACTCGGCACAGGTTTGTTTTTTTTTTATACTTCATTCAGGTCATAACAGAAGATTTTCTTTGCTATGAAGCGTCACTCGCTTTGGGCACTCTTGCAAACAGAACACAGGGAATAGATATCTTCAATTTTCGAGGTAAATGTCATGAAATTGGACTGAATTTAGTAAATTTAGTGAGTACATTTACAGATGGTGTACCTTCCATGACAGGAAAACATAAAGGGTTTATTGCACAAATAAAAAAAATAACAGATCCAAATGCTCTCATTTCTTTTCATTGTATCTTGCATCAACAAAATCTCTGTGCTAAAGCTACAATTTTAAGTGACACTTTGCAACAAGTCATAAGTATTGTTAACTATATTTGTGCAAATGCAACATGCCATCATCGGTTTTGTAGCATGCTAAAGTCAAAGGATGAGATATTCAGTGTGGATTTGCTGTAACATTCTAAAGTTCATTGGCTATCATATGGACAGGTGTTAGCCAAAATTTTATCTCTGCAAGAACAGATAGATAAATTTTATGAAGAACAGAATCAGCAATGTGAATTATTGAAGGAAGATATCTACAGGAATGCAGCATTTCTGTGTGATATCATGTCAAATCAAAACAACTTGAATATTTCTTTGCAAGGTAAAACTAAGCCTATATGTTATATGTGGCAAAAAAAATCCAAGCATTTCAGAAAAACCTATCTTTTTTTGAAACACTTCAAAAGGAAATTTTGGATAGACATTTTCCCCAGTTAGCAAAGGTGAGCAGGATGATATATGAAAATCATTTGAAGAACATGCAGCTGTTATACACCTATTCATTGTAGAATACAATGAAAGTTTCACTGATTTTGAGAATCATTACATCACACTCAAATTAGCATTTCAGCCTCGCCTAGTTGGTATCACCAATGCAGCTAAAGAACTACAGATGGAATTGAGTGAGTTCTCAGTAGATGACATTTAGTCATTGTTAGATGCTAAGAAAGATCCAAGCGAAATATGGAAAAATGCAGCAGAATACCCACGCCTTCAGCAACATGCACAAAAGATGCTTTCTTGCTTTTCAACCACTTATTGCTGTGAATCTACATTCTCCTACCTAACCAAGATCAAGACACCCTTAAGGTCACAAATGACTGATACCCATCTAGAGGATCAACTGAAACTGTGAACCTCCATCCTGCAACCAAATATTCAAACTCTTTCCAACGAAAAGCAGACATAACAAAGTCATTAAAAGGCTAGTTAACTTTTAAATTAACAAATAGTTTTCATTTTTTGAAATTATTAAGTACATAGTAGTTAGATTTTTACAAAATAATGTACATTTTTAAGTATATCTAATTGAAGTTTCTTGAATGTGTCCTTATTTGGTTACAGCTAAATTAATGTGGCCTTCTAACATGAAAAGATTCCCCACCCCTGCCTTAGACCAACCCACTTTCCCTACCCTTAAATATCCCTAAGACTTATCTGCAGGGAGACAGATTTGAGAACTGTTCTCCTGCTTCCTCACTCGGAGGCCTTGTGAATAAATCTTTTCTCTTTTGCAAAACTGGAGCTAGAGTGATAGGTTTACTGAGTGCTGGCAGAATGGACCCGGACCTGGCTGATAACAGAAGGAGTATGGCACATTGAACAAACAGAAAGAAAGTATGGCTAGGAGAGTGTTGGGACAGGAACGGAAGTAGGTAGTGGGCAGTGCACACAGGCCGGGGGAAGGAGTTGGGATTTTAATCTGGGCATGATAGGAAGCCATTGGACATGTATGATCTGAATTATGTTTTAAGAATATCACTCTGGTTGATATGTTGAGAAGGTATTTGGGGGAGCATGAGTAGAAACGTGGAGGCCAGTTAGGTTTTATGTTGTTCAGATCAGATAAGAGGTAATTAGGTGAAACTATGGGGGCCCAGAAAGTTTATATGTCTGGTTCCAAGCTACGCTGTACAAATTTGGTCTGGATTTTCCAGAGGTCACCGTGCCTTGGTTAGTGTTGGCTGCATGTAAGTTTAGGGAATATGGCCTCTAGCAGAGGACCTGTTACTTGCCCAAACCTCACCTCTTCTCTCCATCACGGTTGTAACCTTTGAATATGGAAAATTTTATCGTCTGATGATTGACAACGAAATTGAATGAGCATGTAAGTTTCATGGTACGTAAAGGGACAAGTCTAGTTCTCTTATCATTTGGGCTGAAAGGTGGCACCTTCGTCTATTTTTATGAAAACTGGGAACCACTGATGAGTATATTTTAAAGCCAAGTGCAGATGGAGCCACCCAGAAAAAACAGAGACTAGAGATGAGGCAATCCTTGCAAAAGGCAGGCAGATCAGACCATAAAGTGGCAGCTCCTGCTTTTATGCAGGTGACAACTAGGTTCTGTTTCTCTCTGGAGGTCCATCTTCCCACACTCTGGGCTTCTGCAGTTATCCCATGTTGAATTACCGGAAGTTGAATTGTCATATTTATCTTCCTCCCACTACTGTGGCTTTTTTTTTTTTTTTTTTTTTTTTAAATCTCGTAAGGACTAATATGTCAAGCAACAGGTAACATTTTAGAGACACTCTACAATCACAGATCACACAATAGTTACTCATAGGCCACATGTCCCCCTTGGGTTTGTTTGGCCTGCAAAGTGTTTTCAAAAATTCAAATAAGTCATTGTATTAGTTTTCTACTGTTGTGTAACAAATTACCATATACTCAGCTCCTTAAAACAAGGCACATTTATTATATCATAGTTTCCATGGCTTAGGAGTCCAGGCATGGCTTAGCAGAGTCTGCTCAGGGTCTCACCAGACTGCAATCAAGGGGACTGGCCAGGCTGCATTCCCATCTGGAGGCTTCACTGGGGAAGAGGCCACCTCTAAGCTCATTCAGGTCGCTGGCGGAATTCATTTTTTTGCAGCTGTCAGCTATGTGACTGAGGACCCAGCATTTTGCTGGCTGGAGGCTGCTCTCAGGTCCTGGAGGCACAGTTCCTTGCCCCATGGACGTCTCTGACATGTGTGTGTATTTCATCTCACGTCGGGGAGGAACCACTTCCTCTTTAGGGGCTTTCACCTGATTAAGTCAGGCCCACCCACCACGTCTGCTTTTTGATGAATTCAAAATCAACTGATTTGGGATCTTAATTACATCTGAAAAAAACTCTTCACCTTTGTCATATTCTATTGGCTAGAAGCAGTGACAAGTTCTGCCTACAGCCAAGGGCAGGTCATCCCACATGGCATCAAGAGTCACGGGGGCTTCTGTCGGGTCTGCCCACCATACTCAACTACATCTACAATTAGCAGAGTGCACAGAAGAACATGGTTTGTCAGTTTCTTTTGAAAAAAGTCAGAATGTCTAGTGGCACTGGGGTCACCTTCCCACCTGGCCATAGCCAGCTGGAGTGGACTATTCACAGCCACCTGTGGTCAGACATGCCCAGCTGAGTTTCTACCATGCTACTCTCTGTTTCTGTCTAATTTCTTTATGTACCTGTGTTACCTGCTTCACCCTTGTGGCTATTTATGGTTACAAGTCCCTTGACAGGAAAACTTATCATTTTTCAAATACTAGAAACCACCGTGAAAAGTGTGCACCACCAGGCCCATGGAAAGCTTTTGCTTCTCCTGCAGAGGGTTTGGTCCAGTTAAAGAGTCCCCAGCCTATGCAAATGAGTTATCACCGTGTCTTTATCAATAAGGTCTCTGTCTACCAATGGCGTACTGCAAAATGTGCAGCCTGGGTACAGCGAAGACCAAATGTGTGTGCTCAGCAAGTGAACCTGCACGTCTCATGAGGTTCTGGAGACAGGAGACACATGTTCAAAATTCAGCCCTGCCATTTACTATGTAAATTGCCTTGGGCATGTTATTTAAACTTTCTGTTCCTCAGTTTCCTCATTTGCTGAGTGAGTATTAGAATTAAATTTTTTAATAATATTACATGAGTTGATACATGTAAAGAAAGCACTCAGAGTGGTGCTTTGTTCAATAACATATGTCTATTATTATTATTACTTCCACTCATGTTCCTAAGTAGGTGCTTGAGGTTGAGATACGTTACCTAGATCTAGAATATGCATTTTCAACAGGGGCAATATCACTTCCAAAAGGAAGAAATTTGGTTCTTGAGGGACAAAAAACATCTTACTCTTTTAATGTATGAAGCACAGATACACATAAAGTACACAGATACCTACCTATCTATATAGATATATATGTCCTACATATCTAATATTACGTATCTAATTAAATATATCTATATTACAATTTCACGGGAAGATCGATTAGAAAAAAAGGTCTGCAAAAGGCTTGTTGGGAGAGCAAAAATGGAAAAAAAAAGTTTGAGAAACAAAAGGACAAGAGCAAACGGGCTATGTAATTTTCAGGGTCCAGTGTGAAATGAAAATGTGGGCCCCTTGCTAAAACATTATCAAAAATTTCAAGGTGATGATGGCAGCACATGAAACCAGCACAGAGCCCTTCCACGTTCATGGCCCTGTGTGACTTTCCAGCTGTACACCGATGACGGCGTCCCTGGAGAGCATTCCGAGGTCCCTTCTGTGAGCGTCCTGTCACGGCACAGCTCAGGGTGTGCTCTTTCCTATTAACATCCCTCGCCCAACACCCCACAATTAGGACTATTGCCTGTCGAGTGGGGGAGCGCCGGAATGACCTTTTACTGAATTTCGCCTGTTCTTCATGGACTAGAGGTTAATGTTAATGTCTGGGTACAAAATTAAAGGGGTAGTGAAGCTCAGTGAGTATTTCAGTAGTTTTGACCTCCCCTCCATAGGGTTGTGTCCTTTTGTCTATCAATTTGGCTTGCATTTTATCCTCTCCCAAACAAACAAGTTCTTCTGAAATTTTATTTCAGATAATTTGGGATGAAAGTGGGTGGAAAGAAAAAAAAAAAAAATCACTTCTCTAAGAAAATGAAGACATCAGCTTCCTCCGTCTCTGCCCCCGCCCAGAACTTCTGGTGCTGCCCAACTCCGGACTCGTAAGAGGAAATGACCACGCTCACTACAGGGCTTACGCAGAGGCCCCACTCAGCACTGCCCAGGAGTACCGATTGCTAACTCTGTCTTTTCCTCTGATGCCAGGTCCCAAAAATAGCCCAGTGGGAACAACCACGCAGCCTCTCCCTCACGGCCTGCAAATCAAAGCCCTGATTAGGTCAAAGGATGGGAAATGCAGCTACATGGCTGCTCGCGGGCCCGCCGATGCCAAGGGCTCCGTTGCCAAGGGCGTAAAAACCTTCCTGTTCCTTCAGAAGCTGAGATGGAGCCACAAGGGACACTACACTCAGAAGACCTCAATCCATCTCTTTTGAGTTCTTGAAGCTTCTGGGGATAAGCAGTTTCCCCCTGGAAGCCTTTGACTCCCTGAGATTCCAAAAGTCCGGGGATGAACACTGTTCAATCCACACTTGCTGGATGTCTGACCACAGAAAGCCCGACCTTGCTGGGGGTGACTTAGTCCCCGGGACAATCATTTTCGGTGCCTCCATGAGGCACCGAAATGAGGCCACTGAAGATTTTTCCTTCTTCCTCATTTCTTCTGGCGACACCTGAAAGCAGCAGTTAGTGTCATTGTATTGTAACCTTACAGAATATATTAAACGATCATGAAATAATCCTTGCCCCATAACTTAAGAGTTTTTCGGGGGAGGGTAGGGGAAAGGCAGGGAGAGGAAGTGACAGAGTAGAAAGAGGAGAGGCATGGAAAATGCCCCATGTTCGGCTGGTTGCAGTGGCTCACGCCTGTAATCCTAGCACTCTGGGAGGCGGAGGCGAGAGGATCACTTGAGGTCAGGAGTTCGAGACCAGTCTGAGCAAGAGTGAGACCCTGTCTCTACTAAAATAGAAAAAATTAGCCAGGCATGGTGGCGCACACCTGTAGTTCCAGCTACTTGGGAGGCTGAGGCAGGAGGATCACTTGAGCCCAGGAGTTTGAGGTTGCTGTGAGCTAGGCTGATGCCACGGCACTATAGCCCGGGCAGCAGAATGAGATGCTGTCTCAAAACAAAACAAAAAATGCAAACAAACAAAAAAACAAAATGCCCCATGTGTTAGTCTGTTTGGGCTGCTGTAACAAAAATATCATGACTGGGAGGCTCGTAAGCAACAGAAATTTATTTCTCAGTTTTGGAGGCTGGGAAGTCCAGAGCCAGGTGCCAGCAGATTTGAGGTCTAGTGAGGGCCTGCTCCCTCAAAGACAACACTCTTCTCATTGTAACATCACATGCCAGAGGGGGCGAGGGTCTTCCTGGGATCCCTTTGAGATGGGCACTAATGCCATTCCTGAGGGCTCTGCCTCCATGACCTAATCACCTTCCCCAAAACCTACCTCCTAATACCATCACTTTAGGGGAGAGGATTTCAGCACACAAATGCTGAAGGAACACAAACATTCAGACCTAAGCCCTTCCTAACAGGGATTAGTAAACTATAGTCCTACGCCCAAATCTTCCCCATATCCCAACCTATTTGTAAATACAGTTTTACTGGGACTTTATTTACCAAGCGTATTCATTTGTGTATTCTTCAAGGCTGCTTTCACACTACAAAGGTAGAGCTGAGTAGTCACAACAGAGACCACGTGGCTCATAAAGCCCCATATATCTAGCCCTTTACACGAAGAGTGTACTGATCCCTGCTCTGTAATAATGACCGCACATTTAGTGCTTACCGTGCCGTGTACGCCACGTGCCTTCTCTCATTCAGGTCTCACAACAATAGTTCAAAGCGGATACCATTCTCTCCACCTTACAGACAGGGAAAGAGGTGAGGCTTGCTCAGAGTCACACAGGTGGTAACCGATAGGGCTGGGTGTGAACTGACATCTGTCTGATTCCATGGACTTCTTCCTAGCACACGGCGTTGTCCGGAGCTGAATTCCCATTGGTTCATTGGTTTGAATCCCCGGTTGAAAAATCGGATGTCTTCTGAGGCCAGGCAGGTGAGATCCTGAAGGGCGCTGCTCTAAGCCGGGGGGAGAGATGTGCGTTGTGGCTGAAATGGGAAGTACAAACCCAGCCGAAAGGCATTCAAACATGAATTGTTTTTTTGAAGCTTCCAGAGCCAAACAAAACACGCCAGCAGGCTTTATTAGGCTAGCAGGTTGCTGGTTTGTGACCCCTGGAGCGAGCCCGGGACCAGGTTGGGCAAGAGCAAGGATGATATGCTGGGAATGGAAACCAGAGAGCCTGTTTGCCTCCCACTCCCGCTCCAGGTCACCGCTTTGGGAACATCTCGGATGGCCGCCTGGAGAAATCAGGCAGCCTTTGGGCCAGACGGCCCTGGTTTTTCCTCTTGACGCTGCTGCCTGGTCATGGTGCAACTTTGAGCAAGCAAATTGACCTCTATGAGCTTCAGATTGTTCATCTTTAAACGGGGATTTATTTCTTTCATCTACATTGGTCCACGGTATGCACCAGGTGCTGCATTGGACTTGGCTTATCTCAGGGAACGGCAGCTCTGTCCTCCCACTTGCTCAGGGCAAAACTAGTGTTGTCCTGGGTTCTCCTCGTTCTATTACACTCTGTGGCCGATAGGTCAACACAATCTGCCGGCTCTGTGTTCAGCAAGCATCTGGAAGCCAACCGCGTCTCACTTCCATCACTAACACCTGGGCCTAGGCCTCCACGGCAGTTTGCCTGGATTACTGGATTACCTGGATAACTTCCTTGCCTGGCTCTGGTGGGCTCTTGAGCCTATTCTCAAATCAGCAGCCAGAGAAACTCTATTGAATACTGAAGTCAGACCATGACATTCTCCGTGCTTTCTCCTCTCAGAGTAAAATCAAAGTTCTTACAATGACCTTCAAGGTGGCAACGATCTGCTCTCCATGCTCTGTAACCCTTTCTCGCATACCCCTGCGACCTCATCTCCAGGGCTCTGCCCTGCCCATGGCCTTTTGCCTCCCTCCTATGCTCCCCCCTCACAGCCTTTGGACCTGTTTCTTCTGCCTGGAATGCTCCTCCCCTAGATATCCACAGAGTGACCTCCTCATTCCTTTAGGTCTTACTGCACCTTCGTGGTGAGGTCTTCCCTAAATGTATAGTTCAATTTGCATGCCCCTCCCTCTTCCTCTCTCCCTCTTCATCTTCCTGCCTAGCACTTATTGTAACCGCATATTATATGATTTACTTACCTGTGTCATTTGTGGCCTATTTTCCACTACAATAGCCAAAGAATTGTTTTGCTCACTGTTGTACCTACAGCACCTCATAAGGGACCCAGCCCACAGTACATAGTCAATAATCGTTAGTTCCTTTTCTTCATTTCTTTCTCTTCCTCATCAGAAATAAACTTCCTCCATTCTCCCCATTTTATTTAATCTCATAGAATTGAATTAGAAGTATCTTAATTCTGAAGATCCGCGGCCAGCGACAGGCAGCTAACTCGGGACTCCCTGCCATGCATCGCATCAGCGGAGACCCAAGACCAGCGTCACCATCGTGACTGGTTAGAAATGCAAATTCTCGAGCCTTACTCCAGAGCTGCTGAACATGAAATACTGGCAAAGGGACCAGCAATGTTTGAACAAGCCCACCAAGTGCTTCCGATGTGAGTTCAAACTGAAGAACCATTGCCTTGTTTGGATTGGTCTATAAAACAGTCCAAGGCCAAAGAATGACTAGGCAAAATGAAGTAATGAAAAATAGCTGTGGAATGGGATTCAGGATACCTGTGCCCAATACCCACCTCTGCTATTGGGTGACCCTGGATGCACCACTTCTCTTACTTAAAACGTGGGTTCCTTAGCTCCACAGAACAAGATGATTTCCAAGACCCTGACCCGTACGAACATCCAATGAATCTATTTTGATCTTGCTACTTTCTTTGGGTTTTAGGACTTTCTCCCAACACTTATCTCTCAATACTTCCTTCCCTTTTTGCTCTGTGTTCCTCGATACCACAGACCTGTGCTTGCTAGCTGGATGTCTCTTGTTTCCATACATTTTACTTCCATGAGAAAATAAAGGTGCCCAATATTTGTTTGTTTTACTTACTTACATATTGTATATGTGCGCTGCTATAAAAACATATTCGCTATATTATAAATAGTACAAAAAATGGAAGTTCAAGCTCAGGTAGTAAAGCAGAGGTTCTAACCTGGGTTCACCACGTTGAACACCACTTATCCAGAGAACTCAGGGCTTGCCTCTCCCTAACTCCTCCTAAACTGCAAGCCATTTTCCAGGAAAATATTCATTTTCTTTGAGAGCTGAGCATAGTTATTTTCTAAAAACAACTGATTAAATTTACAGGGAATATTATTGAGTACTTATAATATGTTATACACTATGCCTAATGCTTTTCACATACACACATCTTATTTATTATTTACACAAACACTGTGTAGTAGGTATAATTATCCCATTTTACAGATAAGGAAACTGAGATACAGCTAAGTTAAATAAACTCAAGTTTACTGGGCTGAAAAGTGGTAGAGCTAGGACAATGGTAGAACACGGAATTTCTGCTACAACATACCATTTCTAAGGATATTTGTTCTTAAAGAGTAGTTGTTCAGCAAAATTGAGTAGCATTAATTTCTAATTGTAGATTTTCAATGAGATTTTTGGAGGGGAACGCTTTCCTAGTGCCATTCGACCTATAAATCTAAATGGTTTCTACTCTGCAGAGAGATAGGACTGGTGACTGTGAGGTTAGGGACGCGATTTCTTAAATGAATTCTGGCCTGTCGCCAACACCGCCCTGGTTATCCAGGTAACAGTATAAAAGGAACAGAGTATTTTCAACTCACGGTCAGACCCAGTACTTCAGAACTGACACGGTTCATTAGAATTGCTATGGTAATGGAAAGAGAGAGAAACATCTGGAAACCACCCCAAATTGCTTACGTCACATTTAAAACTGTCATTAATGTCCCTCATGGAGTAGCTCACAGAGCCGAAAGCTCGCTTGCTTTTTACCGTAACTGGTTTTCCGTGTGATTTTCTCCACAGTTAACATGCATCCAAGGTTCGCATGCACTTTATCAGACACACATTTAGTTGACATAGGATATGGAAAATCTCTCATTCACATTTGTTTATTTGATGCATCAACTGACAAAATGTGGTTACTTTTGTAGTCTCTGAGGAGCTGAAAAAAAATCTCAGAAATCTGACTTTGTAAAGTTAGGTTTTCCGCCACTGAGAAATAGCTTCATGTTAAAGGTTTGTTTACAAGGAATCGCTGTTTCCACTTGCTGGAGCAGCTCTGAAACATTATTTTTTTAAAAAAGTTGTTTTTTCCAACCACTAAGTGGATCTAAACATTAAGTGTTTCTGAAGTTGGTTTTCCAGCTCCTGGGCTGCTATTAACTTCTGCTGGGATGAAACAGAAGGTCGCTGCCTCCACTTAGCCACCCGTAATGCAAGAGCGTAATATTTTGAAGAATTTTTAAAACAGCCCATTGTGCAATATTTATATTTCATTCACATCAGCACAGGACAGTGTTGACACAAAGTTCCGTTGTTGTTGTTGGCTACTGCCTTCTCACTTCCATCCCACAACGCCCAGCTTCCCACTCCCACTGATGGAAGCTCTCTCTGCTCCAAGAAAGAGGCCAACCTGATCAACTGTCCGTCCCAGACAGAGCTGAGCACACAGAGCCTCCTCTTCTTGAGAGGAGAAATTGAGAGACCCTTTCACAGGTCTGTCTGAAAGGAGAAAAGATAGAAAACTTCTTCATGACCTTAGACTCAAGGAGCTTTGAGAGTTAGATGTGTCTCCCTCTCTCGCAGAAGCAAGGAAAAATGAAGTATGCTGTGGTTCTGTATAAAAATCCATATTTCACACTTCCTTAGGATTGTCATTATCAGATATTTTCAAAGAATTTCTCACATTGTGTTCCAAAAGCCAGCTAGAGTTAGAATGTGCATTGGCAATGACAAGAACCATGATGGATAAAGAGATGTTCTCAGAACAGGACTCCCGTCTCTCCTAGGCTAAACATCGTCTGTTAGACTCCATTATTTAAATGAATACTAAGGATAGATCCCCAGTGAGCAAGAAAACTTTCATATCACTTTCTCCCTGTTCTCTCCCTGCACCGCACACGCGCACTCACTCACGTGCATAAACACTCTTCTCTTGTGTCAGTGTTCGGCCATCCTCTTTTCCAAATTCACAGCCAGCTCCTGTTGGCAAAAGTTGCAGTGTTGTTCACTCCATGAGAAATATTGCCATGTCATTATCAAGGACGAATAAATACCCTCAAAAGGCCATTATCATCCGATCTTGATTTTTAAATTCTGCTTATCTCTGGGCATTCAGGGGAGAGAAAGAGAGAATAAGTGAATGAATGGCTTTATGAATACTTCCTATAGGATATTCTGGAACCAAAGTTAGTCCTCAAGTAGTAGAGGTAGAATAAAGTAAAAATAAGCTTTGTGCAGCAATGAGAGTAACCTGAATTTTCATGACTTCTTTTTCCCTTTGATTTTGTTTTAAAAACTGGAGATGAAGCAACAAAAATAACACACGTTCAGGGCTGATAGGAGGTTGTTTTGATTGCAGGAACAAAACTTTGCCAGTATTGTACCAACTCCACTCTAGGTAGGCAAGTTGTTTTCTGGCTCATTTAGAGACAAGAAATGGAAGTCCATAGATTTCTTAATCACTGGTTAACCCACCTTCCTCCTCACCACTCTCTCTATAGCCAGCATATCCTTCGTTCGGCCTTTGTCTCAGGAGGCATATAAATGGAGAAGAAAAACCTGTAGGTAATTAACAGTCCGGTGTGTCTGTCATTCCTCTGATAAAATGTGTTGGGTGTGGTTTCTCAACATGCAGTTGATAAAATGCATTGGTGGTGTTCCATTTCATTTTACTTTCCATTAGTTTTTTTTCTTTTTTCCCCAATGAGAATGCTTTAATGGCCAGCTTCTGTTTTCAATCATGGGGGACATTTCTATGGATTTATTTTTTACATTTTCCAATAAGAAACATACTCTGATCCTTTAAAGGTTAGAAGTAAAGTATGGAAGGGTGGGTGATACTCAGAAGAAAAGCTTCCCTGGCTTGCATTAGCAAAAGTGCATGCATTTGTGTGTATGCATGTGTGTGCCTGTGTGTGCATGTGTGCATGTATGTGTGTGAGCATGCATGCACATGCACGTGTCCATGTGTGAAGATATGTGCATGTGCATGCACGTGCACTGTGTCCACATGTGAACATGTGTACATGTGTGTGCATGTATACATGTGTGTGTGTGCATGTATGTGTCTCTTTAAGATCCTGTCTCCCTGACTCGGGTTGAGATCCTGCCGTATTCATGATTTCTTTAGTTACCATACAGCTTTAATGACCTATGATTGGAGAAAGAGGTGCATCATTTTGTTCATCTCTTTGGCTCTACCTCTTTACTAGTTAAGAATGAAGAACTCCTTGGGGCTTTGAGCAGCAAATTGCACTTGCATAGCAAAATAAGTTAGTGTGATTAAGTTTTATACAGGATTGAGTAGATTAGGCTGCAAATGAAAAGAACACTGGAGTGATTTCCAGTTTACAGCTTTGAAAAACCTGAGTCATCCAGATAAGCCACCCGGCCTTTAAACCCACCGAAGCCCCAGTAAGTGCATGTGGGCAGCGGTCATTGGGTAAGGACTGTGAACATTTCCTGGAGAGAAGCCCCCCTGCCCATCTGCAGTGCCCTGACTTGCTCAGGACAGGAGCTCACACTGGCCAGCCTTCCTTGGTTATTGGCAATCTAGGGCAGTAGGCATACAGCTCCTGGTCTATTAGTATGTAGATGTACCCATTTTTGAACGTCAGATGCTGCTCCTGCTCTGAATTCTCTTCCCCTTCCATCCTCCTGCTTACTAAGGACCCAAGATACTGACCTGTGCGTTGTATATTCAAATTCTCACTCTGGCCAGTTTAGATATCTGAACTTAGGACCTATCCCCTCCTCCCTCTCTCGGCCAAATTTAGGCTTCTGAATGTTGTCCTGCTTACATGCATTCTGTTTCTTGGTTGATTCTTTGGCTTAGCATACCACTTAGGATATTCTGCCTTTACAGTGGGTTTTGTATCCCATTGGTGATAGTTTTACTGTGTGCTATTCCAGCCCTTCTGCGTACAGGTGTGATTCCCTTCCTGGTCTGCCCTTGCTCAGGCTCTGCACACTCTGTGAGAGTCCCATTCCTTCATTTGGGATGTCGCAGGCACAAGATAGAACTGGCTTATGCCAAAAGGCCAGTCCCATTTTCATTCATCCTGAAACTGGAACCAGAACTCTGATAAGTTCCCTTAAGCTGGAAAACCCCATTTCCTTGAGTAGAAACACCTATTTATGTCTGGCTGCATTATCCACTGTTGCCGCCACTGTAGTCCAGGCTAGCAGAAGATATCCACCTGCGGCTGCTCATGCACCTTGACACTGAACACTGATGCCTGTGGAGGCAGACACCTTTGCCTGGTTCCTCAACAGCCATCACTACCACTCCTACTTCTTGTTCATAAGCAGAACCCTGAATTTTGCTCAGAATGGCCTTAAGCCAAATCCCAGGGGGTGATTTATCATTTCGTAATCCAATCATGGCACTCCTAATCTTCTTTACCTCTTGTTTATTTTCCAAGCTTTCTTGTAGCCATAGGACACTGGTATCATATAAGGGAAAATCTACTGGGGAATATTTGAAAAATGCTTTGCTGGCCCTAAGAGAAATAGGTTTGTGAGCAGACCCTATTTGCGCTAATGATGGACATGGAAGAGGAACCAAAGTACCAAACGGTGGACATGAATGTCAGAGCCTGCCTGGTCCGAATGCCAGGTCCCTTGCTTGCTAGCTATATCCTCTGGCTTAGTTACTTTAACTCCTCGTACCTCAATTTCCCCACCTGTGAAATGGTGGAGATAATAATGGCACCAATCTTACAGGGTTGTTAAGAAAATTAAATTAATTAACAGCTATTGAGTGCTTAGAACAATGAGTGGCTGGCTATAAAGGCATTTCACAGCAGTAAAGGTAATAAAAACATTTGTGAAACATTTGAACATGAACATATTTCAGGGTGAATTTTGATTTATTGAGCAAACATTTAGCATTTTTCATCTATGAAATTGACAATGATAAAAATGAACAATAGGGTCCAACATTGACGAGGTTATGAAAAAATCATTACTATCCTACAGTGCTTTGGAGAGGGTAAATTGCATACCTTCTGACCCAGCAATTTGTTTTCCAAAAATACAAAAGCTATTCAAGGATAGACTAGTAGCCCATCAACAATGATGGTACATATTCATATTTTTTGACATAAGATATTATTCAGGGTTAATAAGGAAATCAGATAACACAATATCTCCTATGGTATAATGACATTTATAAAAATATTTTATTCAGGCTGGGCGCGGTGGCTCACACCTGTAATCCTAGCACTCTGGGAGGCCGAGGCGGGCGGATTGTTTGAGCTCAGGAGTTCGAAACCAGCATGAGCAAGAGCGAGACCCCGTCTTTACTAAAAAAATAGAAAGAAATTAATCGGACAACTAAAAATATATAGAAAAAACTAGCCGGGCATGGTGGCACATGCCTGTAGTCCCAGCTACTCGGGAGGCTGAGGCAGAAGGATTGCTTGAGCCCAGGAGTGTGAGGTTGCTGTGAGCTAAGATGACGCCACGGTACTCACTCTAGCCAGGGCAAAAGAGTGAGACTCTGTCTCAAAAAAAAAAAAAAAAAAATTTTACTCAATGTATAAAAGTGTATTGACAGTATCACAGGTGATAAATACCAGTTACTGGAGAACTGGATGATTTAAAACATTTTCCTTTGGTTTATTTGAATTCTATGTGTTTTCTTCTATGGTGTTTAGTGGCTTGTGTAAAAGAAAAAACAGTGTATATGTTAAGATTCTATTTCGGTAAAACAAATATAGTGACAATAAACAACAAAAATCTAGATATTTATGTATATAAAAATGTCTGGAAGAATATACACCAAAGTGGAAATAGTTGTTAATTCTGGGTTAATGGAATTACAGGTTATTTTTGTTTTGTTTTGTTTTTGAATATTTTTACTTTTTGATTTTACTGCAATTATTATGTAACCTTTTGGTTTTTACACAACAATAAAAAAGAAAGAGCTAAGCAGCATATCTTTTTTGTACAAATGGTCTCACTAATTTTGTTCCTCTGTCGGTAGCCAAGAAGGAAAATCCTATAAGTGCCAGATATTTGAGCGTGTAAAGATTCCAGCAGAATCTTCTTTCACCCCACCCCCAACCCTACACATTAGTCTGGAGATATTTATATTTTCTGCCAAATATCTGCCCCAAATCATTCCGTATTGCTGACATTTTGTCAGATTAATAGATCCCAAGTGATGTGAGTATGTTGACTTCGGGGCAGACCGCCAGAAAAGTCTTTTTATAGATAAAAATGGATATGATAAATTATGTTTCTTGAGATCCTGATGTTTCTATTTAAAGTTGTCTGTAGTAGGTACTCAGTCCCTTATGGAAGGTGCCTTAATATTGCTCTTTACAAAGCATTGTACTGTGTCTTTTCTTTCATGCTTTGAGAGCAGAATCAGGGTTATCCTGGGGATAGGTACTTTTGCCCTTGTCTCGTGGTTTCTGAATTCCTTGGCCCACCTGTGAATGCAAAGCGTTCTCTTTTAATTCCAGTTCATTTGTCAGTCTAGGAAAATGCTTTTCCTTTTCAGAGGGCCTGGATTGATTGGTTGGAAATATCATTTGGTTCGTGTGTTTGTGCTGGATCAGAGATCAGAAAGCAGCTTCAGGCTGCACTGGCTTTCACACTTTATTTTACTGGTGAAATTCAGAAGTGCAGCAAGAGACAGGAAAATCAGAGCTGTTTATACAGTCTCTTTTCTTTCTTTCCTTCAGTGTTTTAGAGGAAGAATGGTCCTCCAATCTTCTAGAGTTGGCAGCAACGCTGTTGTGTGCCGTCAGTTCTTATTTCTTTCACAATTCTTCTGTCAGCTGGAAGAGAAAAGGCAGCTAGCGAAGGTAAGCCTAAGTGGAAAGGATATTTCTTTGGGCATCTCTTTTGTGTCAGACACAGTTCTAGATCTTGTACATTTATTCTCTCACTTAACACTCCGATTTTTTCTAGAGAAAACTGATGTTATGAGAAAGTATCCAAGGTACTCACAGACATCTTCTCTGACAATTGATAGAAGCGAGTTCAAATGCCAAGTCTGCCTTCTCTAAAGCAGGAGTGTTTCCACGATGCCATGCACAGGAATTTGAGCCCATGGCTTA
>NW_012153729.1:2608078-2609855 GCF_000956105.1 Propithecus coquereli
GTATAAATCTCTTTTGTGTTTGATGTCAAAATTACAATATGCCTAATTTTTCATTCTGGTCTCTCATGAACCGTTACCATTACACGGTATATTGCTGTTTCCTTTACCTCTGTTCACTGTGTCACTGCTGCCACAAATTTATTTTTTATTTTCTTACATAATTTACGTACTTATTTAATAATCTTAATTTACTTTACATAATAATATAAACCCCTTAGTGCACTGATGCTATTTTTGTTTTAAAACAGTCAATTATCTTTTAAAGAAGTGAAGAAAAGACAAAACAAGTCTTTCTGTATTAATCCACCTATCTAATATGTCCAGTGCCTGATTTTCCAGAGGTGTGTTCTCCCTTGAGCCTGAAGAAATTCCTTGCCATTGTTTCTTTGTGGTGTAGGTGGACTGGTGACAAGTTTGCTCAGGTTTTGTTCATGTGAAACATCTTTATTTTGCCTTCATTTTTGAAGGTTCTCTTTGCTGAATATAGAATCCTAGATGGACAGAGGTGGTTCTTTGTTTGTTTGTTGTTGTTTTTCCTTTTTCCCCACAGAAATTTAAAATTTTTGTTTCATTATCTTCTGGCTAGCCTTGTTTCTGATGAAAAACAATATTGTTTTTGCTCTCACAGTTGCTCTGTGTGTAAGATTATATTTTCCTTTTAATTGCTTTTAAAATGTTCTCTTTATCATTGGATTTCAGCAATTTACCTAGATGGGATTTACTTCGTATTTATCCTGCTTAGGTTCATGGAACCTTTGAACTATGTCAATATTTTTCATAAAATTTATAAAATTGTAATCATTAATGCTTTAAATATTTTTTCCACCTCATTTTGTCTCACATCTTCTGTTTTATTCGAATGCTTTATATTATCTCACAGGCTGTGATGTTCTGATCATCTTTTTAAAAATCTATATCTCTGTTTTTCATTTGGGAAATTTCTACTGATTTATTTTTAACTATATTGATGCTTTCTCATTCAGCATTTATGCTGCTAAGTCCATTCAGATAAATGTATTTTAAGCTCTAGAATTTCCATTTGGTTCATTTTTAGAGTTTCCATTCCTTTCCTGAAACACTCCATTTCTTTACCTATTATACCCACCTTTTCCTGTAAGTTCTTTTACATCTTTAGTCTTTTTGAAAAATTTTTGTCTGTTAATTCCAGCAACTGGGTCACACATGTGATTCTCATTCTATTGCCTGTTCTTGCTCGATTTGAACTTGAGGGCTACATTTTCTTGTTCCTTTGCATGTACTGTAATATTTTATTGCATTTGAACATTTTATATAAAAAAACCAGTAGAGACTAAAGAATCATTTAAAAAATTATTTGTTCATTTCCCAAGGAGTTGCAAGTGCTTTTATTCTCTTTGATTAAGGTAAGGGGTTGATCCTTCAAGTTACTCCTAGACTTAAGCTGGGAGCCATAACTTATTAGATTTAATTCATCTGTGGTAAACCCAACCCCCAAGCTCCACCAATAACTATCTCCTTTTTGGGAGGGGCTTGGTGTACAATATCACCTTTGAATTCAGTTCTGGTAGAACTTTGGAATTCAGCACTGCAAGAATACACGTGACTGTGTGATCTTTCTTTGCTCTTCAGTCCACTGCCCATTACCCCTTTTTTCTACAAAATATGCAACTGGTGGCAGGCATTGATAGGTATTGATCATTGAATGATTTGTTTTTGTGTTTGAGAATCTTCAGGACTTTGTTTTTAATCAGTCCCTGCTGTTACATAAGGCTCAGCTGATTTCTCTGCATTCCTCCAA
>NW_012153729.1:2609905-2613673 GCF_000956105.1 Propithecus coquereli
AAAAAAAAAAAAAAAAGGTTGCCGAGCGGCCCTCACTGTCAGATGCCCGTCAGATTGTCAGTAGGTGAGTGCCCACGACTTAACCAACCCATTAGGCCTGCGTCGCAAGGAAAGATGACAGTTCCTGTCACAGCCCCAGGGTTCCAGGCAGCAGATGAATAATGCTTTCTCCTGAAGTGGCTCAGTTTCCTTCTTCCTCTTTCTCATTTTTCCGTGGTACCTGGGGCCCAAACTTTAGAACAGAAGAGCAGCTTTATCAGTCACTCCTCAATGGTTTTATTATTTAATATTATGTTTTAGTTATTGTATTTGGGTCCCAGAGCCTGTGATTTGCTCTTTGTCTCAAACTCTGAGACCCTTCCGAGTCTTCAGGAGTCCTTCCCAGAGGGTGTGTTTGGGGCAGAGGAGGGGTAGGGCAGGGTGTGGGAGAGGGAGGAAGGCACAACTGACCACGAAATCAGGGGGACGTGGTCCTTTGCACTCATGTCCTTAAACTGCCTTTCCTGCATGTGGACGCTGAAACTGGCATAGGGCACAGGGGCATGATGGAGAGAAGCAAACCCTCTTGTGTTATGCGAGTATGATGTCCTATGTGCCAGGCTTTACGTCATTTACTTCCACACCTGCATGTAAATTGGGCACTTTATCTATTTTTTTTACCAGAAATAGGTTCGGAGACAAAACAATTTGTCTGAATTTCAACTGTATCCAAGGTAGAACCCAGATTAGAATCTTTGTCTCTCAGCTGAAAGCTCAGGTTAAAACAAAGGAAAACAAAATCATTCGTAAGACAAGATTTGGAATGTTCCCAACACAAAGAAATGATAAATGTTTGAGGTGATGGGTATCCCAGTTACCCAGAGTGGATCCTTACACGTTGTATTCTCATATCAAAATAGTTCATGTACACCATAGTATGTATAATGACTACATATCAATAAAAAATATATATAGCTCCTCTCCTGTAAGGGCTACATATGTACGAATCCCAGACATGGTCACAAGACATGACTTACAAAACAGGCAGTGTAGAGTACGAATGAATTTGTAAAATGCTTACCAATTTAAAATAACTGGGAAAAACAACAGCTTGTATTACTATAGATGGGCTCTTTAATATTTTTTTAAATTTCTTTAGGTTAACTTGGACTAATATTTGAGGGTTGCCAAGTTTTAGGGGCCATCTTTGATAACTTCATATGAGATATTTGGAAACTAATCATTTATATGCAAATTGTAGCCGCCAGGTTTTTGAGAATTGCTGTATGTTCTTAGGTAGATTAAACGCCAGGAAATCATTTTAATAGTATTGGCTTTCTTCAAAAGTTCTTTCTTCATAGGTAATAGGAAAGTTAAGTTAAGCCCATCCCATCTCAGTGAAATTATCACAAATTCCAAATGTGCCGGGTCTGAGTTAATAAGATTTCATTGCAGTGCAGAATGGGTGTATTTACACAAAGTGAAGACAGAATAGAGGAGCAATCAGAATCAGATGCAATTAAGCTGGGAAATATCACCTTTGATTTTTTTTCATGGATAAAATGGAAATTCTATTGATATCTTGTGACATTTGAAGTTTTCTCCTAATCTAAACAGGCTGTTAGTCTCTAAAAAGCGTAAGAATATATCAAAGTGATTGGAGGTTCTGTATTAAATTGCAATTTAAGCATAGGTTTTGGAATCATCCAGCCAGCCCTTGCTATTTACAATCCCAGTTGGGCAAGTTGCTTAATCTTTCTAAGATTCCATTTAATCCTCTCTAAAATGGAGAGCGTTGGAGAAATAGAACAAATGTATGTAGTTGGTCTAGTTTCTAGAATAAAGTAGGAAGCAAAAAAGGTGGTTCTTGTCATCATCATATTATTTCAGTGTTATCCAAGTTGTTTTCAACCACAAGGCAATGGAGACTTAGCTCGACGGAACAAGTTTGAATAACTAATATGTTCTCACTCATTAGGTCTTTTTAAACAGATGATAACAAAATTCCACTATCTTCTTTCAAAAACCTAGTTTGGGGAAGGTGTGAGAAGATGGGAAGAGACGGTTTTGGTTGGCCCTTGGATAGGCAGACGCATGCTGAGGTTTAGAGGAATGCTAACTCACCACTTTTGCTCTCAATGAAGCTGCTGTGAAACTTGACAAAGAGAAATCCTTGAAAGAGCGTCATGGCTCAGTAAAATCTGCTCAAGTACTAGAAAGAAAGGCCGTGCTAACATAAAAAAGACACATCTGCAGTACATTTTGGTTGCAGTAACAAAAACTGGACAAGTCCCTGGCCCATTCAATCACTAAAATTGACTTTCCCCTTGTGGAAGTTGAACATTTTCCATGGGTTCTTGTTTGGTGTTTGAGTGGGGCAGTAAGTTAAGCTTTCTGGCATGCAAAATCCTCAGTAGCGTAGGGTGCAATTTCCACTTCCCCGCAAGTGCTTTAGACATTTCTTCCGATGGTCAGTTAAAGTAGTAATACTACGTTAATAGAATATCATTTTCTTTCATCTCCTGTTGCCCTGTGTTTGGAAAGAGTAATTTTGTACCAAAACAAAGCAGAAAAACCACCAACTCAATGTAATTTTCCAGGTTCAACCAAAAAAAAAAAAAAATCAAAGTACAGTAGTGAATATACAAAACATATTTCTCATTGGTACATTCGGAAATGTTGTAAAACATTTTCTTCGTTGTGCCCTGTGCTAGCTTCCAAAGGAAATTGGATAGAATGGCAAGGGAAGGAAATGCACAAAACATATGAAGAGATATAATGCAGAAGGATACAGGCTACCTGTAGTTAAAAATATTTATTTATTCCCGGTTGAATTTCATGCCTCTGGCTGCTCTCTCTATCATGAAGTGTTCCATTTCTGAAAGCACAAAGCAAAAGAGGAAATATCTAAGCTATAAAATGTCAAATTGCTTTTCAAACTTGTTCCAATTTCCAACCACATCAAGAAGGGTGTCTGAAAAGACGATCAGCTTTTGCACTAACCAAATACATATACAATTATTTATTTTTTAAAAATTTTCCTCGGGAATGTATCATCAAAGGAACATTCAGGGTTATTCTGAGGCTATTTGCCTCCAATCCTTTAAAAACTAGTTTTGTAGCTACGGTATATTTGTCTTTTTTTTTTTCCTTTAAAAATTTTGTAAATCAAATAAGCCACAATTCAATTTGCGTAGAAAAAAAATGCCGAGAGCTGGATATTCATTTTCTGGGAATAAGAGGCTGGTGCCCTCCCAAAGAGTAACTTCAGGAGAAATAATCAAAACCGTACTTTTTCCCTCTTAAGACCAAGTGGGAGGGAGGAAGGTAAACCCTTGATGAGATACACTTCACTGAGATGTAACATTAATAGGTCTTTTGAAGGAGTCACTTGTCTATAAAGTCACTTCCGTTTCCTAAGACATGGAGTAGAAAGTCAGAGTTCTGCTTGGATTTTATAAACAGAAATAAAAACATTATCTTTTATACCTCAGAAAATTCAAAGGATTTAAGACTTCCTTGCTAATAAATTGCCAAATAATCAATATTTTTGATGAGTTGAGCATAAATTTCAGTTACATGAAATGTTTTTAGCTACGAGAATAGTTAGAAACGAATGAGCTAGTGTCTTATATTTGAATTAATCATGTATTTCTGGTCTTCCATTTTGTCTCCTCTATTGTTATAGATTGTTAGCTATATTTTCTTTGCTTTAAATTTTTATGGTAACTCTTTTTCTTGTCTGTGTTTCTCTCTTTCTCTTTTTCATGTTTTTTTAAAATGTGAAAT
>NW_012153729.1:2620977-2622080 GCF_000956105.1 Propithecus coquereli
TAAGAGTAGGCAGTTGCAGTCACTCACGGACTGTGTGCCTTCGTAAATGTGCCAGGATTCAAGAGGCATATGCAAGTCAGATGAAAGAAAGGTCAAGGAAGAGTGTGATTTTTATTAAGATAACTACTCAGTAAAAAATACATTATTTCACTTCATTTTTTCACTCACACATTCATTCATTCACTCACTCATTCAATTTCATTGAGTACTTAGGTTCATGGTACTAAGCTGGGCCTTGGAAAAGATATATAGATAATCATATACTATCTCTGTTCTCAAGGTGCTTACAGACTTTAATTTGGGCATAAAAATACGTCCAAAAAAAGAAAAAAATAAGAAAGAAGAAAGAAAGAAAGAAAGAAAGAAAAAAGAAAGAGAGAAAGGAGTAAGTGGAATTCAAAAGGTAGGAATATAATGGGTGGTCTTTCAAAGGAGTCAGAGATTTTCTTTTTTATTTGAGTGGGAGAGTATAGAGATTTCTTAATGGAGAAATGAGTATTTCAGGTAAAAACTTGAATGAGCAAATAAATGAATAATTTATCTGGAGATGGTAGGATAAAGTATTCTAAGCTATGAGGAAAGTGTGAACAAAAGTATATAGGTAAGAAAGCCCTCAAAATATATGGGAACATCAAATTATTTAAATTTAGTTTTATAATATTAAGGAGAAAATGTCAAAGAAAATGAAGATAATCTGAAAATATCCGTACATTCTATTTATATATGTTCTGGGCTGCCAAATGGAATGTAAATGAGCTAAATTGTTTTCAAAATATCCAGTTTCTTTCTTTCTTTCTTTTTTTTTTTTTTATGGTTTAAGTGGCTTGGTAAGTAGGAATCAGCTACAATGCAGAAATCAAAGTTTCTGCCAAAGTTAACTAATGTGCACTAGCTAATACTCAGCATCATGCCCAGAATGCTCAACTGACAACTACATTGGCTGTAACCCTGTGATGGTTAATTTTACATGTCAACGTGACTGCAGCATAAAGTGCCTAGATATTGGGTCGTATTCTGGGTGTTTCTATGAGTATATATTTGAATAAAATTAACATTTAAATTGGTAGACTGAGTACAGTTATTATCCCTAATGTGGGGGGGGG
>NW_012153729.1:2622130-2650161 GCF_000956105.1 Propithecus coquereli
TGATTTGTTTTTGTGTTTGAGAATCTTCAGGACTTTGTTTTTAATCAGTCCCTGCTGTTACATAAGGCTCAGCTGATTTCTCTGCATTCCTCCAACCCTCTCTTGTCTACAGTAGATCTTCTCCTCTTTGTGTTTATACTCAGCCCAGGAGCTTTTTTGTAGGCATAGAAGCTGCTGTGACTCTAACTTACTTACGAAGGGCTGGTTTCTCTCAGGAATTCAGTTCACCGAAGCTTCCTTTAGCTCATCACCCTTCGCTAAGCCGGTGCAAAAGTATACTGGTTGTTTTTGTTTTTGGCCCTGGTTTTTATTGTTGTCACCATAGCAGTAAAGATCTTTCATATCTTTCTTTAGTTTTCTACATTTTAATTATAAATTATTTATAGCATGTGTTGCAAACAACAGGGACATTTTCTGAACCATTCCAAAAATCGCCTTGTCTGAATTTCATACCACATCTCATTCTTCTCTTGTTTCTTCTTTTTTAACTGTTTGATCTCATTCACTTTTTATTTTGAAGGATATTTATTCTCAGTTTTGTCTCCAACTTTTATTTCTTTTTTAAAAAATTTTTGTACATACCTGTTCTTTATGTATTTCTGTTCTTCATTAAGACTAAATTGTATAGGATAGGTGTATTATTTCTGAGTCCAAAACTCCCAAATGTTCTCTTCTATTACATTAACAGCTGTGTTGTGCTATCAATGACGTAAGTTTTGACATACATATATGTGGTAAGTTTTGATATATGTATACACCAATGAAACCATCACCACAATCAAGACAATGAGCATAACCATCACCCCTAAAATGTCCTTGTGTCCCTTTATAGATTATAAAAAGTTATAAAGAATTTCCCTTCCCACCTCTCCCTGTCTCCCTCATCCTCAGACAACCACTGATGCATTTTCTGGAATTCTATACAAATGAAATCATGCAGTATGTACTCTTTTGTGGACTGACTTCTTTTCTCAGCATAAATATTTTCCGATTCACCCATGTGGTTGCATGTATCAATAGCTTATTTCTTTTCACTGTTGAGTAGTATTCCATTGCATGGATATTTCATAATTTGCTTATCCATTCACCTGTAGATTCACATTTGAGTTATTTTCAATTGTTAGTTGCTTCAAATAAAGCTGCCATGAACATACAGTACACATTTTTAGATGGACCTAGTCTTTAATTTCTGTTGTATATGTACAAGGAGTAGAATGGTTAGATCACATTGTAGGTGCGTTTTTAACTTTTTAATAAAGTACCAAACTACAAAGTGGTTGTATCATTTTAGATTTTCACTATATATGAGATTTCCAGCAGTACCACGTCCTCACCCACACTTGTTGTGGTTATTCTTTTTATTTAGACATTCTAATAAGTGTGTAGAAGCATCTCATTGTGGTTTTAATTACTTACGTTTTCCTAAGGGCTAATGATGCTGAGCATCCTTTCATATGCTTATTTTCCTTCTCTATATTTTCTGTAGTTAAGTATCTGTTAAAATCTCTTGCCCATTTTTTATTGGGTTGTTTTTTCATACTTTGTTTGGAGCGTTCTTTACGTATTTTGTATATAAGTCCAAATCTATTTTACATAAAGGACTTTATCAGATAAGTGTTTTGCCTCGATTTTCCCCCAGTGTGTGCCTTGACTTTTCATTTTCTTAAAAATGTCTTTCAGATAGAGGACCTTTTTAAAAAATTTTAATGAAATCCAATTTATCAATTATTTTCCTTTATGCATCATGCTTTTGTTGTTGTATTTAAGAAATTTTCATGCAACCCAAGATCTTAAAGATTCTCTCTCATGTTTTCTTCCAGAAGTTAAATAGTTTTACGTTTTACATTTAGGTCTGATGATTCATTTTGCATTAGTTTCCTCTATGCTTTAAATACAGAGATTCATGTGAGATTTCCTGAGTCAGGCTAATGTTTTTGTCACTAACTTGAGGTGCCTTGGAATATAAGGTGAGAATCCCTGCAATTAACATCATTCTCTACCTAGAGCCTATCATGTTCTTGCAAAATTTCTTTAAAATAAATAAATGCAGATACAGCCAACGTGTGTGTCTAACTGGATGGACATATATTCTCTCACACTCTCTTATTTAGCTCAATGGTTACAAAGATGTCAGTGAGCTGGATAATAAAATGATTCTCATCATTTCATTTCAGGGATAATCTTAATCACCCAGTGCTACCACCAGTGCATTTTCAATATTAAGTTAGAACTTGAATACCTAACAAAACTTAATGGAGGTAGTCCTCATGTCTTTGTAGGTGGCTTGCTTTTCTGTGAGAATTAAAGGACCTTGCATCTTCTCTTTGCTTTCAAAGAGCAGACTTAAAATAGTGTATTGTCAGATAATTAACATTTTAACATGAATCTGAAAAACTCAAAAGCAAAATAGATGTGCTCTTTTAATTTCATAATTTCCATTCCTTTGTGCTAGTTTCAGGAGATATGCCTGAACATCTTGAAGGTCAAAATAACCCAATTAAAGAGACACAGCTGGATTTCACATGAGTTCATTTCACCAAATGTGAAATCTACTATCTTTTATGTAGAAATATGGAAATGTTAGAACGACCTCTCTGATGGCGACTTAGGGGATACAAATGGCAAGGGTGGTGCAGTGGTCCCCAACCTTTTCGGCATCACAGACCAGTTTCGTGGAAGACAAGTTTCCACAGACAGGTGAGGGGTGGGTAGCAGAGCTCTGAGGCCTGGTCCCAAGCAGGCCATGGATCAGTACCAGTTCACAGCCCAGGGGTTGGGGACTGCAGGTTGCAGTCACTCACGGACTGTGTGCCTTCGTAAATGTGCCAGGATTCAAGAGGCATATGCAAGTCAGATGAAAGAAAGGTCAAGGAAGAGTGTGATTTTTATTAAGATAACTACTCAGTAAAAAATACATTATTTCACTTCATTTTTTCACTCACACATTCATTCATTCACTCACTCATTCAATTTCATTGAGTACTTAGGTTCATGGTACTAAGCTGGGCCTTGGAAAAGATATATAGATAATCATATACTATCTCTGTTCTCAAGGTTTACAGACTTTAATTTGGGCATAAAAATACGTCCAAAAAAAGAAAAAAATAAGAAAGAAGAAAGAAAGAAAGAAAGAAAAAAGAAAGAGAGAAAGGAGTAAGTGGAATTCAAAAGGTAGGAATATAATGGGTGGTCTTTCAAAGGAGTCAGAGATTTTCTTTTTTATTTGAGTGGGAGAGTATAGAGATTTCTTAATGGAGAAATGAGTATTTCAGGTAAAAACTTGAATGAGCAAATAAATGAATAATTTATCTGGAGATGGTAGGATAAAGTATTCTAAGCTATGAGGAAAGTGTGAACAAAAGTATATAGGTAAGAAAGCCCTCAAAATATATGGGAACATCAAATTATTTAAATTTAGTTTTATAATATTAAGGAGAAAATGTCAAAGAAAATGAAGATAATCTGAAAATATCCGTACATTCTATTTATATATGTTCTGGGCTGCCAAATGGAATGTAAATGAGCTAAATTGTTTTCAAAATATCCAGTTTCTTTCTTTTTTTTTTTTTTTTTTTTTTATGGTTTAAGTGGCTTGGTAAGTAGGAATCAGCTACAATGCAGAAATCAAAGTTTCTGCCAAAGTTAACTAATGTGCACTAGCTAATACTCAGCATCATGCCCAGAATGCTCAACTGACAACTACATTGGCTGTAACCCTGTGATGGTTAATTTTACATGTCAACGTGACTGCAGCATAAAGTGCCTAGATATTGGGTCGTATTCTGGGTGTTTCTATGAGTATATATTTGAATAAAATTAACATTTAAATTGGTAGACTGAGTACAGTTATTATCCCTAATGTGGGGGGGGGCCTCACCCAATCAGTTGAAGGCCTGAATAGAACAACAGGCTAATCCTCCCCCAGGTAGGAAAGAATTTTCCCTCCTAATCGCCTTTGCACTGAGACATCAGCTCCTCCTTGTTCTGCAGCAGCTTCCAGCCTTTGCACTCAAACTGGGTCATTGGTCTGCAGATTTTGGACTTGACAGTCTCCATGATCCCACGAGCCAATTCTTAATAATAATAACTGTCTTCTACAGACGCGAACACACACACATGCTTTATTGGTTCTGTTTCTCTGGAGAACTCTGACTAATGTAGAGTTCTCCAGAAAATATAGGATTCCCGTTAAACATATATAGGCAAAAATAGAATCTCCACGAACCCCTTGATATGAAAAATAGTGTTTAAAAATCACTGCCATTCCCGTAATCCAGGTAAGAGCCCAACATCCTACTCCTGCCAGCAAATGACCATTTCTTTGACTCTGACACTACAGCCTTGCAAAAGGAAACGATGGCTTTTGCAGGACTGAGGGAAGAATCTTGTTCCGGTCGTTCACCCTGACTCTTTCCAACCTGAGGCCATATGGTTGGCTGTTGAAAATGTTCGCTGCACTTGCATTGGCAAATATTTTGTTTCTCCAAATTGGATCTAGGGTCATAAATACCTGTATGTAGCTCAGCTTTTAAAAATAGCTCCATCGCATCCTGCAAACAGTACATACTTCCTGTTGAACCAGATGGAGAAATCTGCAGTACACCAAGCCAGTGGTGTGGAGAGAGCCATGGCAGTTGCTGGAACCCAGTCACTTATGCCAGGGAAGCTGGCACAGGTCTGCACATAAAATCTAGTCTAGACCTGGTCAAGCCTTTAGCTCTTCCAGGAAACCAAACTTGAAGTGAGGAATTTGGGCTTTTATTTTCCCTAGTGGGAAAATACTTAGAGATCATTCATACGATACTGGATGATTATGTGTAAAAATAATGTTTTTATTTTCCTTCTTTAAACTCCTTGCATTGCTTTTGTCTTTGCAACCCTCTATTCAACTTTATTTTTCTAAGTGCATTCACTCGACAAGCATCGAGCATCCTTTGCATGCCTATGCCGCGTCATGAGCTCTTTCATAATCTCTGAGTTCATGTTGATCTGCATCTTTGCCATTGCTTCTCTCTGATTTTTCAAACTACATCTCTCTGGTCACTTGACTGGGTCTTACTCATCTCCTTTACTTTTCTCTGGCTTGATGGTTTGTCTCTTTCTCCCTCTCTGGTCCAAAGGAGCTTGACATAATGTGGCAACTATTTCCTTTACATAATGATGGGTTGGGAAGGAAGAGGTGGGTTAACTTTCCTAACAGTCAGCAATTGGAAGGAGTTACCTCTACCAATGTCAATTGGCTCTTCTCCTCCATCTCAATTTTTTTTTTTTTTAAGTATATGGCAATGGGAAAAGGTCTGTGCCTTTACTAAACTTTTTTTCAAGTAAGTAAATTAAGAGGAATTCTTAATGGATTCATCAGATTTTTCTCCATTTGTCTTGCAGGTTTGATGACAACACCTGTTTTTCTTGGTCATATGTTAGAGAAAATTCTGTTTCTCTTGCCTTTGAATTTTCAGCTAATCAAAAAATGGGAAAATGAGATAATGAAATTTATCTAAGCACTCATCTGAGAAGTATGTCCTAAGACAAAATGAACAATATGTTTTTCATGAATAAAATACATTTTTCATACACTCGCTGAATCCCAGAAGCTGAGTAACTCAGATGATGTTAGATATAGAAAATATTTCCAAATTAATCAGTGGTCCACATTTTTGCCAAAATTTAGCAGGAGAGTCATTTTAGGACAGGGGTTGGCAAGCTTTATCTTTAACAGTCCAGATAGCAAATGTTTTCTGCTTTTGTTGGCCACGTAGCCTCTATTGCAAATACTCAACTCCGTAGTCATAAAAGTAGGCATAGATGATACATAAACAAATAGGACTGGCTGTGTTCTAATAAAACTTTATCTACAAAAGCATACAGCAGGCCTATTTTGGCCTGAGGCTTCCTGTTTCAGGACAATTAATTTAAATCAATGAAATAAAAGCTATAGAATATTTTTTTAAAACATTTATTAAAGGAAATAAAATAAAAACAATGTGTATTAAATATACTGGAATGAATGCTAAAAATGCAGATTCAGAGCTTCTGTCTCAGACCTAGGGTTTCTGAATCTCTAGCAGATAGGACCTGAAAATCTGCATATTAATAAGCATCCCAGGAGACTGTTTTGCACAAACTTGAAGACTGCTGCCACTAACAAGCCGTAAATGTGTAGGTTAGCACACCCACATAGCAGCAAACCTAGGAGACAAGATGTTGTCTGGGTGGGCACATTCATCTTTCTGTGTTGTGTTTTTCTTTTAATTCCAGGTATGATGGATTGGTTAAGAGAACGAATTTTTGAATCTAATAAAAATGACTTCAGATGTAGGAAATGTCACTTACTAATCGGGAGACCTTTGCTGGTGAAATTGAGATCATGTCTATGACATCTCTATGATCACATGGGGAATAAATGAAATAACGATTGCAAAGTGCTCTGCATTCCTCCAATTTCATAGTCAGCAGTCACTTTGTAGTAGATGTTTTGATGCAGAGATTAGCCACTTTTGATTTTGTGGTTAATGGAGTTCCATTTTGTTCAGGATCCTGGCAAAACCCAGCATATACAATGGTGAGGGGAATGCTCAAAGATCCAGTGTTGGCCCAGAAAGCACATAAGTACCATCATAGCTAGCACCTTTCTCCTTTGTTCTTTAATACCAAGCAACTTGATTTCAAATGAGGTGAAAGCAGATTCCCTGATTGCTCAGCCAGTTAAGGAAGGGAAACAAGATGGATGAATTGGTTCATGAGTTAGTCCTCTGAAGAATGGTCTGTTCACTCATTTCAGAAATAAAATCCTTTAATTCTGAGAGAATGTGACTAGACTATGTGAATCTTGAAGTAATAATAATACCGAAGTCTTATTACATTAAAAAATGCATTTCATGCCTTGCCTTAATCCTTACGACACCATCGAGTGGTAGATGCCATTTACGTGGCATTGTTAGGTCAGAGAATCTATGGGTTTTGTCAAAGTCTATGCAGTTGGTTATATCAGAACTGGGATACATACACAAACTGCCTGTTTTGAACTCTCTCTTATGCCGTCATTTTCAATACTTGCTGTCCATTATAATCAATCCTGGAAGTCTAAACACAACACCACCACTCTTCCTCCCTCCCCCACCCAGAGATTCTGATTTAGTAATTGGTCTCAATTGATGGGACTTAGGCATTTGCATTAAGAAAAAAAAAAAAAAAACAACCCTTACTGCCTATTGTATGACAGGGTTGAGAAGTACTGCTCTTCATACTAGTTTGTTATTTAAAACAGCATGTTTTCTTCTTGTAAGCGATCCCCTCTCCTTGTATGTGTCAATATTATTAACTACAATATCTATAAACATCTCGAATGTTAAATTGAGAGCAAGCCAAATACTAGGATATTTAAAAACCTTGCCTTGACGTCAAGCATCAAAGATCAAATACACTAACTTTGTGGTTGCTAGTAAGCGTTCCCAGTGTTCTTTTAGCTCCAAAAAAAATCATTGTATTTGTTTTTTTGGCATCTAAAACCAGTCAGTTCCACAAACCACGTTTGCTTCTGATCAAAGGCAATTCTAGGTCACTGGCTGAGAGGGACTGGTCCAGCTAGTGTGCCTAACCGGATGGTGTCATCCACTCTGAAGAAGGTGGACACAAAATTAAGCAGTGTTAGGTGAGTTAATATGTCTGAGCTCAGACATATTTAGCTTGCAGACTCTTTGAAATAGAAATGGGATATGTCAGAGCAACCATACATGTGGGATTAAGGAAAGGTGAATAGATGAGGCCACTTTCCTTCCATGAAACGCTAATGGCAGGAGATAAGATTTTACCTGCAGGTGACGTTCTGGCGACACAGGGCTGTGGAGGAATTGGACTTGGAACTAGATGTGGCTGGGTGTGGTTTTCCTTTGATATGGCCTGGGGCATGTTACTCAATCTGTTCAAACCTATATTCTTTTCATGAAACTGGAGAAAATAATACCTGCCTCTCAGGGTATGATCTTTAGTTTTGAAGAACATGAAGTAGCACAGGATGGGAATTCAACAGGGGGTGGTTACTTGTGATGAAGCATATCAGGCTTTTTATTGAGTGACAATTATTTACTGCCTTAGCAGTTGGGTTCAAAGAGCTGGTTTTTGTTAATCGTATTACCGTGACCCCACGATTTTGTTAATATTTTTGTCAAATGAGGCCAAAAGGTTTTGAGTAACAAAAGAGCTAAAATGATAGTATTGAGAGTAAATATCTTAGTCTGTCACATCTTCTTGGATTGATTTAAGTTCTTTACTTTAAAATGAGATTATTATATTTTTTTCAGGGAGAATTTACAGTTTTTTCATTTCTAGTTTCTTATGAAATTCTTTTCCAGGCTTGTGGGCAAAGTATCTTTGTTGTATTTTGATAGGCGGTTTAACTTATAATTTATTTATTATTACTTGAATAGAAAATGTAGCTGATATTAATAGTAGTTTCATATGTTACTGAAGACTACCAAAAAGTAAATGGTGGTACATAAACCCCATATTAATGGTTGGAATTATTTATCTTATATGAGTATATATTTGAGAGAAATAACATTCTCTAGTTCCTCATTAGGGATGAAACTGGAGTAATCAAGGCTAATTGGGATCCTTTAAAGGCTTTGCATTTGGTTCTATTGAAAGCAATTATACCAATTTATTCCAAGTGGTTCTGAAGGGACACTAATGCTTCATGGATTATATGTTACTTGTTTTTAACAGCTTTATTGACGTATAATTGATATACAAAAAACCTGCGCATGTTTAATGTATGCAATTGGATGAGTTTGGACATATGCATCATATATACATGTGCATATACCAGTGATACCTTCAAGTTATTAAACATATCCATTACCTTGAAAAGTTCTCATTTCCTTTTGTGTTTTGTGTATGTGTATGTTAAGAACACCTAACATGAGGTCAACCCTCTTAGCAAATTTTTATGTGCACAATGCCTATTGTTAACTATAGGTACAACATTGTACAGCAGATGGCTAGAAATCATCTTGCATAACTGAAACTTTATATCCATTGAACAACTCCCATTCCTGCCTCCCTCAGCTCCTTGCAGCCAACCACAGTTCTGTTCTCTGCTTCTATGAGTTTGACTATTTTAGAAAAAGGAAATTCTATCATTTTTGACAACACGGATGAACCTGGAGGACACTCTGCTAAATTAAATAAGCCAATCACAGAATGGCAAATACTGCATGATTCCACTTACATGTTACTTTTGTAGAGGCTACTGGAGCCCCAGCCTAAAGTTTCTCAACCTGGTTGACTTTTTGGGATGCAGGATTCTTTGTTTCAGGGACGGGGGGCTATCCTGTGTATTGCGGGATAGTTAGGAGTATCCCTGGTCTCTCCTCACTAGATGCTAGTAGCACCCCATTCCCCGATTGTAACAACCCAAAATTTCTCCAGACACTGCTAAATGTCTCTTGGGAGGCAAAATTCTCCCCCATTGAGAGTATTGTATAAGGAGGATGCATCTTCATCTCTGGTGAAGGTGCTCTTGTCTGCTTTTCGTTACAATCTGGACCAGGAGCGTGGTCGTTCTTGTTCTGAATAAGTTCATAATCAGACGTGAGGGTTCAAGGAATGTTGAGTAGCTTTGCATGCTAGTCAGAAGCTATAGTAAAGGGGGGGATTTAATTCAAAGTTAGAATCAAAAGTGGAGGGGTGCTATGTTTTAGAAGGATAAATGTCCAGGAAGTGGGGGCAATGTGTCCACAAGAGGCAACGGTTCTGAGAGTGGATCCTTGTCTGTGCTATAAGTGGTCTTAAAAGTTCATCTATCTCATCAGGTACCTCTATATTTGCATTGTGAATGATGAAGAAACTAGCATTGTGTGTTTAGCTGCATGAACTGGGATGAAAATGTCATGAAGACAGGGGCTACATCTCTCTTGCTCATCATTTCATACCCGTGGAATTGTCACTTTCATGAAGTAGCAATTAATAAATATTTGTTTTTAAAAAGAAATGACAAACAAATAAGCAGGGAGGTGAATGGGTCAGGAGTTCTGAGAAAAGTTGTCACCTACGATCAACTTACCGAGCAAGTCACTTCACCTTACTACTCAGCCACAAAAAACAATGGTGAACTAGCACCTCTTGTATTATCCTGGATGGAGCTGGAGCCCATTCTACTAAGTGAAGTATCACAAGAATGGAAAACCAAGCACCACATGCACTCACCATCAAATTGGTACTAATTGATCAACACTTATGCACACACATGAAAGTAACATTCATTGGGTGTTGGGCAGGTAGGAGGGGGAAGGAGGGGATGGGTAAACTCACACCTGACGGGTGTGGTGCGCACCGTCTGGGGGATGGGCACGCTTGTAGCTCTGGTACAAAGGCAATATATGTAACCTAAACGTTTGTACCCCCATAATATTCTGAAATTAAAATAAATAAATAAATAAAATGTAAATGATCCTGATTTGAGAAATGGGTAGATGTGTTAGGTGATCCCGAGAGTTTCTTCCAGCTGTGAAATCTCATGGCTTCTGGCAAGGTTGTATGGACAGTGTTGTATAATTTTTGCTATTTGAATTCTTTGTGACTTGAGCTATGAGTGCTTGTGTATGGGGCAAGCTGGTCACTGTAATGAGGGTCTGTTTCACCAAAGGTGATCAGAGAACTTTGGGCCACAGTTACTCAAAAGAACACGTGCTTCAGGTGGATGTGAAATAAGGAATAGATAAAGGCAAGCTTCTAAAGCACATGATCTTTTCATTATTTATGTTAGGTAGTTCTTTCTCAAATAAGGGTAAAATATTGAACATCTAGTATAAAGGGACTATTAATTTACTAGATTGTCTGGAATTAGGAGGGAATAATCATATATCAACTAAAGAAAAAAGTCCTATTCACATGTGAATTAAAATTATTTCTTTGTAGGTGTTTTGGAATTAGGTAATAAATACATTTTCAATACATCCTTTAAGATGTATCTTGTGGTAGAAATAGATCACTCCTAAAAGGTGTTATTTGGCTAACATGTGAACTATTTGTTAATAACCGTAGACAGCCATAATATCATAATAAGAATGTTCAGGTGAATAATTAATATTCAAGATTCATCTCTTTCCCAGGCCATAAGCTGGAGAAACTACTTCCACAGGAAACCTAATTACCACCCACATAAACTAGTCAGTAAAAGTGACCACAGTTTTACACCACTGAAACTTGGAAAGGTAGAATGCAAGCAGATTGCAAAAAAGCTGCCCATAATCCCAGAGCAAATCCAGATGTGAAACCAATATGTTTCAAGTTGCCTACCCATGCTGATTTAGCCAAGGTTATATAGATAATGTTAAGTGTAATTTACGGTTGAGGCAGATTTGTTTGGCAATGCTAAGGGTTTTCTGTGGAAAGTTAGAAGAGGCAGAGGCCCCTGAAAGTTATCACAAATCTTAAATTAAGAAAAGTTTGGTTGATGACAGGTATGGAGGATGTGGTTATTCACACTGGCTGCTGAGAGTGCATGAATCGGCACTAGGGCCAGGCTGTGTCTGTGTTGCACTGTGGAGCCAGTCACATGGCAGCCCAAGAGAAGCAGAGAACCAAGTCACGGAGAATGGAGGGCGTCATCAGCAGGAAACTGCTGGGATCACAGGAACATGAGTACGGGTCAGAGTGCTGACAGTATGCAGTGTAGAGGACAAGCATCAGAGGATCTAGTACTAGGGAGAATGTAGAAAACAAAGGATTTCTAACCATGATGCATGGCACTGGAGTGACAGGTTGTGATGGAAATTCTGTCAAAACCAATGCACACAGTTTGAGAAACTTCTGGACACCCAAGACATGGAGAAGAAAGAAGATTCTAGACTGGGATATAGGAAAGAATACCTACACTAGGCACCAGCATTCTGGGGCTGGTAAGGGGTCAGAGAAACCCTGGGGAGTTAAGAGACCAGGTTGGTTAGAATCTGGTCTGATAAACAGGATGGCTAACCCAGAAATATTCACAGGGTTGCAGAGGTCGTTTCATTCAACAACAACAATGACCTGCTGAGTTTTTACTCTAAGTACCATGGTAGGTTCTAAGATAATAAAGATCAGATTAGAAATATTTTCATTCATGAGAAGTACATGTAATCAGGAAAGGGAGGCAGAGGTATAAATGTCAGGTATTAAGATAGTATGGAACTCTGAGGCGGGGCTGCTTAGATTAATTTATAACAATCAGTGAAGACTTCCTGAAGGATACGACACCTTAGCACCTTAGCTGAGTATAGAAAGAGGATGAATGAGACCGAAGAAGCAGAAGAATACTGTAATTAAAAAGGTCATAAACAAATGAAAAAATTTGTGGAACGACATGTGGAGTGTGTGTGTCTATGATGAAGGATGGGAAAGAATAAGATTTGTTTGGTATTTGGAATTAAATTCAAGGCAGGAAGTAACAGAGACAGGAATGGAATATAGGTGAAGGAATATCTGGAAAACCATTGGTATGTCATGCTAAGAAGTTTGGATTTTATCCTATAGTGGATGACAGGGAAAGTCTATGGTCAGGGTCATCCTTTAGTTGTGACTACTGAGGAGTGTGGAAGACAATTTTGAGGTTGACAAGACCAGAGCCAAAGAGATCATTGGGAGATGGTCGTCCAAAGCAATCTTTGGGTAAAAGAACAAAGAGGAAGATGAAAATTAGGTAAATATTTAGGAGGTAGAATAACCAAGATCATGATTCATTGAACATGGGTGTTGAGGGACAAGACTGACTTTATAATGGCTCTCTGGTTTCTGGCTTAGGGAATGTTGGTTCTATTGACTAAAATACAAATATAGAAGGAAGAATGGGTCATAGGGTAGGAATGATAATAGCTGAGATTCTCATAAAATCATCAAAGTGTACATCAGGTTTTGGGATACAAGAGTGTAAAACCAAATAAAAAGTTCAAATGTGGAAAGCAGATATGTGAGTCAATAAGAAATAGCTGTAGTTATTTGGGCATAAGTATTTGTGATGTTTTTTCAAACTTAAGGTTTTTTGTGGGAGGAGGAGGTAAAACCTCTAAGAGTCCTGCCTATATGGAACTATATTGGCTCCAGTGGAGAGACAGGTAGTTGGATGCATATTCTGCTTGACTGAGGATAGGACTGCTGCAAGAGATGAGCATCATAATTATTTAACATCTATAAATAAACAAATATAGATATGTAATTATCATTTAATGATTACAGCTTATCCTGGAATATGGATTAACAGAGGAATTTATGTTTTACTGTGAGTAGAATCTTAAATTATTCCATGTCTCAATGAGTTTGTGAAAATTGCATGGTGACTTCAATTTTTCCCTGTTCTGGAACCAGACAAGGTTGCCCACTGTCACCATTTCTGTTCAACATAGTGTTGGAAGTCCTAGCCAGAGCAATCAGGCAAGAGAAGGAAATCAAGGATATCCAAATGGGGAAAGAAGAGGTCAAACTATCGCTCTTTGCTAACTATATCCAGAAAACACCAAAGATTCTGCCAAGAGACTCCTGGAATTGATAAATAAATTCAGAAAAGTCTCAGGTTACAAAATCAATGTACACAAATTAGTAGCATTCCTATACACCAACAACAGTCAAGCTGAGAATCAAATCAAAGACTCAATGCCTCTCACAATAGCAACAAAGAAAATAAAATACCTAAGAATATATTTAACCAAGGAGGTGAAAGACCTCTACAGGGAGAACTTTGAAACACTGAGGAAGGAATTCGCAGAGTATGTAAAAAAATGGAAAAACTTACCATGCTCATGGATCAGCAGAATCAATATTGTTAAAATGTCTATACTACCCAAAATGATTTACAGATTCAATGCAATCACCATTAAAATGCCAATGTGATTTTTTTTAGATCTAGAAAAAATAATGCTAAACTTTGTGTGGGACCAGAAAAAACCCTGAATAGTCAAAGCAACTTTAAGCAAAAAGAACAAATCAGGAGGCATCACTTTACCAAACTTCAAGTTATACTACAAGGCTATAGTAGGTGCTGGCCCAAGAGCAGAGTCCTAGTGACCAATCAATCAGAACAGAGAACCCAGATATAAAACCATCCTCATATAGCCATCTGATCTTCGACAAAGAAGACAAAAACATACACTGGGGAAAAGAATTCCTATTCAATAAATGTTGCTGGGAAAATTGGATAGTCACATGTAGAAGACTGACACAGGATCCAAATCTCTAACAACCCACAAAAAATTAATTCAAGATGGATAAAAGTCTTAAATGTAAGGCATGAACCCATAAGAATTCTAGAAGAAAAAGTAGGAAAAACTCTTCTAGATATCAGCCTAGGGAAAGAATTTATGACTAAGATCCCAAAGGAAAATCCAATAACAACAAAAATAAATAAATGACACTTGATTAAATCGAAAAACTTCTGCACAGGTAAGGAAATAATCAACAGAGCAAATAAACAACCTACAGAATGGGAGAAAATATTCACAAGCTATACATCCGATAAAGGGCCAATAACCAGAATCTACAAAGAACTCAAGCAAATCAGCTAGAAAAAAAACAAAAAAAAAAACCATTAAAAAGTGGGCGAAAAATATGTACAGAAGCTTTTCAAAGGAAGATAGACAAATGGCCAATAAACATATGAAAAAATCCTCAGTATCACTAATCATTAGGGCAATGCAAATTAAAACCACAATGAGATATCCTGTTAGAATATCTTTTAGATATTTTAGAATATCTTATCACTGTTAGAATAGCTTTTATTAAAAAGTCCAAAAACTATAGATGTTGTCATGGATGCAGAGAGAAAGGAACACTTATACACTGTTGGTGGGATTGCAAATTAGTACAACCTCTATGGAAAACAGTATGGAGATTCCTCAAAGAACTAAAATTTGACCTAACATTTGATCCAGCAGCCCCACTACTGGGTATTTTACCCAAAGGAAGATAAGTCATTTTATCAAAAAGATACCTGCACTTGAATTTTTCTTGCAGCACAATTCACAATTGCAAAAATATGGAAACAACCCAAGTACCTTCAATTCGTGAATGGATTAACAAAATGTTGTATATGTATATCATGTAATACTACTCAGCCATAAAAAGGATGAATTAATGCCTTTTGCAATTTGGATGGAACTGGAAACCATTATTCTAAGTGAAGTATGTAAAGAATGGAAAAACAAACACCACATGTACTCGATATGAAATTGGAACTAACCGATGAGCACACATGTGCACAGAGGGAAGTAAAACTCAGTGGAAATCAGGCAGGGTGAAGGGGGAAGGGGACGGGGTGGGTGAAAACCTACTTATGGGATATAATGAACACTATCTGGGTGATGAGCATACTAATAACCCTGACTCAAGCATTGCAAAAATGATTCATGTAACTAAAAACATTTTAACACCTTAATATTTTGAAATTAAAGAAAAAGAGTTATCGTCCGTCTCTAGCTTTACATGTCAACATTCTTGTCACTCAGATAGACTTCTGCCCACCCATTATTTGTTCATTTGTGTGTGTGTGTGTGTGTGTGTGCATGTGTGCATGTGTTTGTGGGGGGTATTGTTAAGATTTATACCCTCCCTTGAGGTATATCCAATCATTTTGCAAATACAAACATTTCAGATTGAGCTAATCCTGTGGTCCAGAAGACATACTCAGTCTGAAGGAATTTGTATGATATTTATGAAGTCTTTTAGGATCACACTCTATGACCCTTTCTTCGTTATTATGAAGCTCCATCACAGTTACGTACTAGAAGCAATGCTCACCAACCAGCTGCCTTCATTTCCTCATTTGGAAAGTAATTTAGTTAGCCAATTGGAGAATTTACTTTACATTTACTTTTTCCCCCTTCAGTGAAATGGAAATAAGAGTAGAATTCTTAATCTGATTTCTAGAATCCTCTTAAAAATGACTGACGTTAAAGAAAGGAGCTGTAGGTATCCTGGAGAATTCTAAGATAAGTTATAATCATATATGTATGTGTGTGTCTGTGTGTGTGTGTGTGTGTGTGTGTGTGTGTGTGTGTGTGTGTTTAGGTCTTTCTATGTGTTCTATCTACAGGGGGTCCCTGGGTTATGGCTATGTTCCTGAGAATGCCTTTACTTTGGATTTGTATATAACTTGGATCCCTGATGAATGGTTGGCACATATATGGTAAAATAATAATAACAATAACAATACTGTAATGGCTCATATGTGGTAATAATAATACAGTGTAATAGTGGAATAATAGTAGTAATAATCCTGTAGTATAATAATACGTTACAGAAACTATTGTGTTCTTTCTTTTAATTCAAACAAACAACACAAAACCAAAGTCATACAAAAAGTTTAGATAAGAGATAGGAAAAATTTCAAAAAAGAATATTAAAAGTTAATACTTACCCAATGTTGCATCAATGTTAGGCTAATAGGAATGTTATGGTTATTTTGTATCTTCTAACCAATCAGTAATAATCTTTCCATTCAATAATTAATCCACTATGCTGCTTAGTAATCACTGATGCTTTCACTGGAGCACCGCCTTTCACATGTTCTGTTATTCTCACTTTATCCTTTACAATTGTTCCAATAGTGCAGCAATTGAAGCCTAAAGCTTTCCCAGTGAATGGTGGCCTCTGGGCTTTCTCCAAATGCTTAATTATCTCTACTTTTGTTTCCATTATAATCTTTCTCTTCGCTGCAGGCTCACCTGGACTTGCAGGGAACTTTCACTTTGGAGGCATGGCCGTAAGGGTAAACATAGACTTACAAAATCGAATAAAAAAGTTACGATGAAAGTGTTGCTGTCCATAAGTGATCGTATGAACAATGAGACTAGCCTAGCCACTAGTATACAGAGGCTGAGCAAACTGCTTATGCCATACGGGTGTGTTTACTTGTGTGGAAGAAACTAATTCCCGAATTATTAATTTAATTACTTAATTATAAATTATCCTTATGGGGAGCCTTGGGAGCCCGTTTGTAAGCACAGAACGCCATAAGTCGGGTAGTCCATAACCCAGGGACTGTCTGTATACATCTGTATCTGTATCTGTATATCTAGATCTCTATCTATAAAACCATATTCTAGGATTCATTACAGTGTCACTATAAACATTTATAAGCTAAAGTAGCAAAAATATTATAATAAAAAATTATGAAAGGACTATCCTAGTAAAACATTGATCAGACATTATACTTGCAGACTTCTCTAACTAACGTATATTAGAAAAGAAAGTCCTATTTAAACCAACAGAATAAAGACAATCATCATATTGGCAAGTGAATATTGGAAACATTTTTTGAACTTAATTATGTCAGAAATATTTAGAATCAGCTCCCTTTCTGCTAAGAGAAGGCAAAGAAAGTGAGATTCTGCAGGATCTACCTCTAGTTGATCTCTGGCCATTTAAGATCATTCTCTACACACAGTGAATAGGAATGCCAGTGAGTGTGTGTTCTTTCCAAGGACATGGAAATTAGAAGGTACTTGAGTTGGTTTAATTTGCTTTAGTTTAAAGGGCAGAGGGACATTCAGTGTTTATCAACTCACATTTTTTTTTAGTTTCCTTGTACAAAGCACAGAGAAATGAAATGGACTTTGACTTGTTTAGCCTTGATTTTTAGTACAACTCTACTATTAATATTTACTATTTCAGAGCAAGTACGCAAACTTTCTTATTTTTAGTGTCTGCTCCTTTACAATGAGAATAATGTCTTACAGGAGTGTTGTAAGGGCTGAATTAAATTAAATAGCATGTGTAGGAAACCTAGTACAATGCCTGGATCATAATCACTTCTTAATACACATTAATCTCGTTAACCATGCCTTATTCCTCAGGAACTATCCTTAGTTTATTATTCAAAGGTGCTTATATGTGGACAAAGAGAACAGGAATCGCAAATTGTAAGCATTAATTGTGGAATCCTGAAGAGAGGTTCAACAGCAAAAGTCAAGCCCAGACCCCAGGAATGGAGAATTATGATGGAATTGAAACAGCTCTAATGAGGAATATGTGACAGACAAATGGAAAACTGGAATAAATTTGAATTTGTATCACTTAAAGTAAATATATTATTATAAAATAAGTCATATGGTAGATTTAAATAATGCATCCTACTTTTATGAACCTTTATAGTTTGCAAATATATTCATAACCATCATCACACTGAATCCTCTCAATACCCCGTTAGATGAAAATTATTATTCTCATTTTACTGATGGAGGAGCTGAGATTCGAGGGTGTTAATTTAGATTGAAAATCATATGTTGTTTATGTTTGTCAGGAACAACCATAAAGGATCTTAAAGTGGGCATTTGATTGTCAGATATCCTTTCAATGAAATGTTGAGTGTTTTCTTATTATCATAATATGTAGGGGTCTGAGACTTTCATTGACTCAGCCATTTTAAAACTTTTGTAAGTTGTAGAAAACTGAAAGGGACACAAATGGGTTTTGTGTGTTGAGATGCATGTGAATTTTGTCTCATAGATTTACAGTCAATTTCCACTCTTTAGGTGATTCAAATATTACATTTTATTTCTGGAAGATATTGACTCATTTTGCATCTATTAGTAAATTTATTTCAGCATCTGGATCTGTGCTTAGATTTTCTTTAGAATTGGTTTTAACATTTTATAGGTTTCTTCATTAATTAATGAGTTTTAAAAATTGACACACATGTTTACTCTCTATTTTTATGAAAGTCATAATTTTACTCTTTTGAGAATTATCTTATAACAGGCTTGAATTCAAGTCTTCTATTTCCAATCCCAGGGTTTATAAATTATGGAAATTCAAAGGAGCTAAATCAATTTTGCCTCTGTCAACTGTATACTCCAGAAATGGCCACCCAATATACATCGGTCAGACCTATTGCATTAAGGGAAAAATGCCACTTTGCCAAGAAAAAGTATTTACACACATGCACACACAGACACGGACTAGAAATAAATAAAATGGTCTTTATCGTCAGATGGAATGACTGTGTAAGACAATCTATAAGAATCTATAGTTGAAGAGTTTTCATTAAAAAAAGTATTCACATTAACAAGCCATTTTATTATGATTTCTGGATATAGCAAACAAATAGAATAGAAAAGATAACTTTTATAATTGAATCAAACACAATATTTACAAAGAAATATAATAGTATATGTGCAAAATATCTATACTGATAAATATAAAACAGTGAGAGAAATAAAGATGGCCTAAATAAGTATACATGTATTTGGAAGATTCAGTAGTTTACAGATTACGATTCATCCTAAACTGATCAATCGGTTGAAGACAATCACTAAAGGTACTGTCTGAAAACAGGCAAGCTGATTCCAAAATCTATATGGAAATGCAAAGGACCAAAAATAGGCAAGAAAATCTCAAAGAACAACCAAGTTGTGGGTGCATAGTTCCAGATATTAAGACTTATAATGCTACAGTACTTATAAAAATGCGGTATTGGTATAAGGTAGACAAATAGAACAGAATAAGAAGCCTATAAAAAGAACACACTTGTACAATTATTTGATTTATTACAAAGATGAGACTGCAGTAGACTGCAGAAACAGTGGCCTTTTCAGTAATTGGGGCTAAGTCATTTGGTATTTCTAAGAAGATAAACACATCTTTCCTCTGTCTGCTGTCAAATCCTCAAAAAAAAAAAAAAAAAAAAAACACTACAAAACCTGTTGATTGAGCAAACTAAGTTTATTAGATCTCTGTTTGACAAAAGTCAGAGAAAGATGTTTGGGGGTTTGGATTTGGGCCTACGTGGTTAGGACTAAATTTTTTTCCAGGCTAGGGATGACTTAGATTAGGACGAAATTGTTACATAATAGTTTAGGACTGGTGGACACAGAGAGAGGCACGAAGTAAATCCAGATAAGTAAACTGATTTTTGATACGTGAGCTGCCTGTTCAGGTGAGAAATCTATTATCCTGATAGGGGAGGTACTTTCCTAGATAAGTAAGACACTCGCCTGGAGAATTTGGTTTGCGGGAATTTCCCAGAGCAAATAGTTAAGCCATGTTGCAGGTGGCTTCAGTTCTCTGTCCAGCTAATTACCTACGCGGATGCGGTAGATCTAAATGTGAAACTAAATAAAGCTTCTAAAAGGAAATATAGAGCAATATTTTTGTGACCTTCAAGCCAGCAAAGATTTCTTAAATCAGACTCCCAAAGCTACTTAACAATAGGGGGGGAAGTGGATAAATTGAACAGTATTAATTTAAGAATCTGTTCACTCAAAACAAACCATTAAGAGAGTGAAGGGGCAAAAAAATCAATAGAAAAATGGGCATGAAGCCTGAATAAGAACTTGACAAAGAGGATGTCCGAAGGGTTATTAAAGCTAAGAAAATCATATTATATTTTGTCACTCAGCAATTTCATTTCTCAAGGTATATACCCAAAAGATGTACATACGTAAGTTCACCAAAGGACACGTATAATAATTTCCACTAATAGAAGAGACTATAAATAAAGTTGTGGCATATCCACACAATGGAGAATGAATAAGTATGATCAGATTATTGTAACATGCCCCAACATGGATGAGGCTCACAAACATAATGCTAAGCCAAAAGAAGCCAAACACAGCAGAGAGTAGACTATATGGTTCTAATTATATAAAATTCAGATATAGGCAAATTTAATCTATGTTGTTATAACTCAGAACAATATTTACCTTTGGTAGTAACTGCAAGGGGGCATCCAGAGCTTCTGCAATTTTAGAAATTTCTATTTTGTGATCTGAATGCTGGTTATACTTACAGGCTCATTTTGTGAACGCTCAGCAAGCTGTACTTTGTACTTGCAACTGAGTTTTCAAGACAGTTGTAAAAAAGGGCAGGGGAAAGAAGGAGAAGGCAGGAGAAAAAAGCAGCAATGAGGAAAGAAAGGGTTACTTTCTAGGGATCTACGATCTAACAGTCATCCTAATGACACGAAAAGCAACATGGAAGTAGACAGAATACCTAAACTCATTACTTTCCACACTAACCAAAGAAAATTGAGGAATGAGAATGCTAATCTGGAGTGCATGTAGCTTGTTCACCTCTCTTTCAATTCTTAGAACTCTCCACTGGAATCTTTCTTCTTGGTGACAAGCTTAGTTCTTCATACCTCATTAAAGAAGCATTTACAGCTTGATGGTTGCTATTTCTCTTCGCTGGGAGCCAAATTTAGATCTTAATTGACAGCCCAGACCCTGTTCTCTTTATTTCCTACGTGCAATTAGAAAGAAAGAGCCTATGTTCTGAAGTTGAAGCTCGGGAATGGGATGTTTGGAGTTCCTGAAGTCATTCTTCACTCTATGAATCCTAAATTCATTCCACTCCCTCCCGACTGCACATGTGTGATGGAACATTTGCCGCAAGGTGACTCTAACATGAGCTTCAGCTGACATCCTTTCTGCTAGTTCCAGAAATACAAATTAGCCTGTGTTGGCAGAAGATTAGGGACTGCTCTTTAAGCAGTCTTTCATTCTGCAGTTTTATTTTCCATTCATCTTGCCAAGAGAGTATCTTTTTCCAGAAGTTTCTCCTCTGCTCTCCCCTACCCTTCTCTTCTTTTTAGTTTTTTTTTTTCTTTCTCCCAGATCCAACTGTATCTTCACTGAAACCTCCTGCTGTTTCTTATCCTCACATATTCTTGTACTGCCTGTTTCTTTCATCTCGGCACTTCCATCTCTCATTTTTAAATTCTTGGCCAGAGGTAAAAACATTTACAAATTAAGTGTAATCCATGAAATGGGTAAATTACCTGTTTTGTTCAATAAAAGTTCAGTTACCAACTAGGTTTTTTTGAATCCCATAGATTTGAGATGTGGGCTATTAGAACAACTATAATAAATCATCATTAATCAATAAATCATCATTATGATAAGTATTGATTGCATATATCCTATTCATAATGACAGTTTTGTTTTCCCTTAAGTCACAGATGTATCAATAAGAGGATACTACCATCTTTCACATTCCTCTACCTTTTAAATTTAGTTCCTCCAAGAATATAATATGTTATAATGTCCATGTATCGGAAGCCTAAGTATAATTAACCCCATTACTCAATGCATTGGTGTGCCTAAAAGAAGCCTTCTTTGGCTTTAATAGCAGCAGAATGGGGAAAAGCCAGGGCCATTTAGACTACTGACTCCCCATTTTCTTTTCATTTTTTTCATTCTGCCATAGTAGCTCCTGATTTTTCTTGTTTACAATTTTCGAACTTTGGAAATCTCTTTATTATCAAAGTTCTTGCCACTTACACACAGGAAGGATGACTGTGCAGCGCGGGGCCTGTGGTTAACCTGCACTGCTTGGATACCTCCAGGGAGGCAGGGGAGGACAGCGGTTTGGGCCCTGCGGAAAACCTGCTTAGTGACCTGGAACCCAGGCATCGGTTGAGACTTTCCGTGGTGTCAGCTCACACTCCTCAAGTTTAAACTTTTAAAAACACGGTCCTTTTGTTGTTGTTGTTTGCTATGAGGTTGAAATAGTCAAGCCTCACCACTAAGGCATCTTGATGTTTGGTCCTTTCTTGATATATTTTAAATGTGATGCTATTCTTGAGCACAAAACAAGTAACTTCAGGAACTTATGGACAAGTTCGATAACACCCCTCCCCAAATCTTTTTTCTATTCCCACTCTGTTAGAAGACACAAAGGCTTCTACGGAGAAAGATCTCCCAAATGACTAACATTTAGCAACTTTTATTTCCCTTTCATGTTTTGTTTGTGGTACTACTTGAACCAAATTGAGTTATCAAGCCAATAAAAGGGGGATGGATTTTGGCACTCTAAGCTAGAATCAAGGGTCTAGATTTACAGTCTATTATATTTTAAACATGATTTGTTATTATTGGTATTTGTTTTTAATTTGGACAAGTCAGTGGCCTAGAAATGCAGGGAATTGTTAGAATTGAAATTTCCACTCTGTCTCTTTGTCTGTCAAGGGGTTTCTATTCATTTTAGGGGGGAAAAAAACCTTAGCATGACACTAAATATAACAATGTCATTTGGGTTCCATGCCATGAGAATGAGTTGTAGAAATAGGACGTTTGCAGTCAGTTTTTCTGTCTAGGTTTGTCCCTGAAAGAAGAAGGAACAGGAGCAGAGAAGCTATAGTGAAATGTTATGATCATAGTCAAGGATCTTATCCCTTTCAGAGTTGCTCTGAGAAAACACTGATACGAACAACCGTAAATCCTTTCTATAAATAGAAAATAGTACTTAAACCTTAAGTAAAAGGAACTAGGTGTGAAATAGGCCAATGAGTAATTGTCCATATAGATGCATGTTTAGGGCTGGGCTCTGGATAAAGAATAAAGCAGATGAAAATGGCTGCCTGGATTCAGAGTTGATAATTTTAAGCTCATCCGTATGACTCTTTGATTTTCCAGTTTCTCTAACTTTCATCCTCCAAAGGGATTACAAAAAATGCCCACTTAATGGGAGTCTAGGAACCAATACGTCATTGTAATTTTGGTTAAACTTTTACTTAAAATGTGTTTAAGTTTTCAATGTATAAAGCTTAAGAGTTATAGTTTTATCAAGTTTTACAATAAATTTTACATCTAGTGCTTTGCCATCAACTAAACACATTCCTACATATTATATCATCTGCGTCTCAAAACTATCTTCAGAGGTGGGTGAAGAAGGTATGATCATTTATATTTTACAAATAGAAACTTGAGGCTTCAGAGTATTGTGACTTTTCCATCTCCAAGGTCACATGTCTGTAAAATGGTGGGCTTTGGGTTGGCATTTTAGCATCTTTTCAGTACAGCTTGCTCCGGTATTATTAACTCTAGAAGTTTTAAGAAAAATCTTTAAGAATTCCACTTACTTTTTTTAATCATCTCCTCCTCCCCCTAGTACAAAGGAATTCTCTTTGACCAGTTAGTAATTGAGTTCATTAACTGGAACTAACCAGAAAAAACTAAACTAAACTAAACTAAACCAGCTGAGAGAAAAAAAAAATAGCAAACTGTTACCCTCTTTAACTGAACTTATTTAAGACATAACAAGGGAAATGAAAAAATTGGACTATCCTGACAGATAACTTTGTTTGCCAAACTACAGGCAGATCAGGATCTAAGAAGCTTAAGTCTTAAACTCCTGGAACATAAGAGAATGATTCCAACTGGAAATTTTTAAAAAATGACTTTCATAAGTAGGGCACAACAGATCAGTGAGATGGTACAAATACAAAAGTTAATAAAGAGACTGTAACTAATCAGACGCTAGGCACACGCACCAACAGATCTAAAAGAAGGCTATATGTGTTGATAACCATACTTACTGTCAGTGGTGCAAAAATATTACACACCCTCAACAGTTTCAGATGGTCTCTTCCAGTTCACAACTATTAAAACCCACTGAAATTCATAGGGTTGCAGTATGAACACAGATATATAAACATGATGCATTAAATGTCTTCACCAGCAACCAAAATGTTAAATCGATTTTATGAGAAGTTGGTTTTCCAGCCACTGAGTGGCTGTAAATGTTAAGTGTTTTTACAGGTTGTTGCTTTCCCAGCTGCTGAGCTGTTTTAAATGTTATCTTTCTCTCTCTTTCTCTCCCTCTTTCTCTTTCTCTCTCTCTCACGCACACACACACACACATCTTTTCTTTTCCAGCTGTTAAGCCTCTCTGTACATTGTTATGAAGTTTTATCTCCTTCTTTTACTTGCTAAATCTATTTATATTTTACTCACAAAAGCAAGTGCAAAATTGTCTTGGCATCATCCAACTTTTATTTTTATTGAATTTTTTTTAACTACAAATAAAAATTCCATCCCCGTTTCAGCACTTTCCAGAAAGTAGGGGCTCTAGTTATAATGAATCCAAGATGAGCATTACGAGTTCATCTCAAAATTTAGATACCACAAAAGCACTCTACTTGCGGTGTGCTCAGTGGAAACACTGTTCTTGTGGTATTTCCATTGGAAATATTGTACTTGTGGTATTTTTCAATGGAAAAACTATTACTGTGGCATTACTAAGTGCTGCAGGAAATGCTGGCTGGAGTCTTGGAACAAATGGCCAAAGGAAAAAGGGGGAAAGAGAATTAAATTAAGGTAGCAATGGATGAGAGCGAGGGGTTAAAAAAAAAGAGTTGTGATAATAATGATATTTTATTTGAGAATTCGAAATTCATACCCATTACATTGTATAGCAGGAAGTGAGAAATTCGTTTCCAATTGGGAGACGTTTTGTAAAACTCCTAAGATAAGATGAGGGTGAGAAATAAGACTGACACATGAATAGTAGAATAAAAATAATAAAACCAAAAGTGAGGTCACAAGTCATTTGAGGGGGAGTATGTGCATCATAGTTCTATCCTAGCGACTGTTCACAAACTCTAGGAAAAAAGTACTCAAGGAAAAAGACACCAAGTAAAAGTTCAAAGAAAAAGACAGAAGAGAGAATTTTCTGAAGGATTTTCCCAATCAAGTTTGAGGCTAGACTGTACACAGTAAACCAGCTTAAAATGATTACCTAGCTCCCTAGGCTTTGCTGGGTCTGGCTTGGGTTAAGCGCCTTTCTTTATTACCCTGCACTCCCCAGCAGGATTCTTTGCTTCTGTTGGGCAGAATTTTGACAGTTTCTCACTGATGCCTGGCTTCTTTTTACGTTGACTTTCTGCTCATGCTCACCCTCTTTGCTGCCATATCCTTCACTTATCTAAATTCCTCCTAGGCTTCAGGCCAAGGTCAAAGTCCAACTCCTCAAAAGACACCTTTCTGAATCCTTCAGCCTTCATGCATCAACCACTTTTTAAAACTGTAACATAGATGGGTCTCTCTACCCTTTAGCATTTCATGGTGTCTGGATGGTCTGTGCCAGCGATATGGACAGCAGGCACCGTGTTTTTTATTTCTTTGTAACTTGCAGCACCTAGTACAGCTCTGAACACTGAGTAGGTCCTCATTCAGGAGTAGTTGCTTCACTGAGATAAAGCAAACATGCTAAGTTTCTCTGAATCTTCACTGATTGATTATTTTAGCTATACTAGCACTAGCTGCTGTAACAGATAAACCTCCAAATTGCAGAACCTAAAATAATAATGGGTTATTCCTTATTCACAATCATATGTCTATGTGGGCGTTTCTGATGGAGTGGCTTTGCTCTAAGTGGTGACTCAGGGATTCGGGATTCTTTCACTGTGTGGCTTCACCATGCGGCTTCCAAGGTGGCCCAGAGGGTGGGCTCTATTCCAGTCACGTGGAAGGGGAAAAGGGAGCCGAGGACTATGTGTATAAGGTGTCCATAGACTTGAACTAAAAGTGGCATCTATAACTCCTGCCCCTGTTTTATTGGTCAAAACTCCACATGATGTTATGGACTGAAGTGTGTCCCCGACATTCATAGGTTGAAGTCCTGACCCCCAGCGCCTCAGAATGTAACCATACAGTATTTGGAGATTGGATCTTTATAGAGGTAATGAAGTTGAAATGAAGTCATTAGGGTGGGACCTAATTCGGTATAACTGGTGTCCTCAAATGAAGAGGAAATCTGGACACAGACCAGTTACAGAGGAAAGACCACATGAAGATACGGGTGGAAGACGGCCACCTACAAGCAAAGGGGAGAAGCCTCAGAAGAAACCAACCAAGCCTGCCAACACCTTGATCTCAGACTTCCACCCTCCAAAGTGGTGAGAAAATAAACTTCTGTTGTTTAAGCCACCCAGTCTGTGGTACTTCGTTACAGCAATGCCAGCAAATTAACACACGTGGCTACACTGATGTGCAAGGAAGGCTGGGAAAGGTAGTCTTGCTGTGTGTTGAGAAATAAAAGGAAATAGGTTTTGGTGAACATAGAGCAATTTCTGCCACAGTTCTAGAACTGGGCAGGGTACTAGAGACCCTCTACTCCAATACCCTGTTTTCCTTTTAAAGACCAAGCTAAAGCCTGCCAAATAAATTGAATTGTTCAAGAATCCTCTCGATATATAGTGACACCTAACTAATTACTGTGTTATTCATCTAGTTAATTGGGTCTCAAAAATTTGCTAATTATTATTTTCCACCATTGTTCCTCCTAACTCCCTACCATTTAAATAAGAGCAACCCTAGACTGGCTACATCATTGTGAAGTCCAGTGCAAAATAAAAATATGGGCCCTTAATAAAAATCACTAAATATTCCCAAAAAGTGACAGTAGAGCATTAAACCAAGCACAGGGCCCTACGTGACTGCACAGGTTGCATGCCCATGAAGTTGGCCCTGGTGCTATCACTACCTTGGGTGTTGATGACTTGAAATTGATTTTTAAAGGTGGAGAGAAATTTTAAGAGCTAGTCCATCAGTAGACTATCGTTAAGAGTATGGTGATGCTTGGCCTAGAACACTGGTTTGTAAAAGCTTTCTGTTACCAAACTTCTTATGTTAGAATTACATGGGGGGTTATTTTTATTTTTTCTAACCTACAAAGATTCAGATGAAATTTATTAGTTTTGGGGCACACGTAGGATACCACTTTCAAATGTTCCCAAGGTGATTCTGTTGCCCAGGCCAGGTTTGGCATCACAGGTTACAACCTGAAATCTTATGGGCCTGTTAACTTTAACAGTCTTATCATTCCCATTGCGTCATCCCTTAGTTCCCTTACTCAAGGAAGGATTTTATTTGTAGATGATGTTTCTTTGGATGAAATTTGACAGTGTCAATAAAGTCAAGGTTCCCCCCTAAAAATGTTCTAGAGTCTACAAAATTAGCTTTCTGTTATAGTATCTATCTTGATTGCCCTTGGCTTCCTTCAGTGGTTATCTCTGCGACCTTAAGAAAGACTTAGGGCCTTCTTGTTCTGTCCATATTTAGTGTCATCAAAACTATTCTCAGGAAAAGGTCTAGTAAATGTGTTTGCATTAAAACACAAAAGACAGATATGGATTGACAGAGCAACCCTTGCCAGCAACTTTTCTTTTCAAGGGATAAGAGAATTTAAGCCAAAATAACAAATCTTGAATAGCAAAATTTCAGGCACTGATGAAATTTTAATAGACCAGGTGTATATGTTGTGAAGTTTTTCTTTTATTCACT
>NW_012153729.1:2651421-2665161 GCF_000956105.1 Propithecus coquereli
TTTCCCACAGTTACTTGACCACTAGAGTGACCAGATCCTCCTTGCAGGAGGCTAAGGGCTACCTTTGCTCACCGCCTCTGTTGAAAAATCCCTTAGGTAGAATAATAGAAAGTTAGGGGTTCCACTGATACATGAAATTTATACTGTAGGCGAAATTATAATGTGGCTAAAAAGATCATACGCAAGAACGGACAGGAAGTGGTTCCAGATTATATCTGGAATAAAGTCAGAGCAGCCAAAGATAAATCACATTTTAAGTCCCAAATGGTACAAGTTGTTGTCACTTAGTTCCTTGGAATTTCTACCAGAGTGTTCTACATTATTATATGACACTATGCACAGTGCTTGGCATAAAGCAAATCTTTGATAAATTATATAATGGCGTTTGCTAGGATTTTGTGTTTGTATTTCGTTTTTACTTTTTCCCAAGAGATTTTGCTTTCAAGCCAGTTCATTAACCATAATCATTGTCAGCCATGGGAGGTAGAAATGAGCATCCTAATTTTATAAATAAGACTCTGAAGATAAGGGAAACTAAATGACTTGCCCAAGGCCTCCACATTGGACTATGATTTTAGACTGCGATTTTGTACAAAGGCAGACCAAGTCCTGTTAACTCTAGATAGGAGATGGGAGGTCCCAGGGCACGATAGAATCCAGGGGAGCAAAATGGAAGATGAGAATTTAGAAATAGAGGTGGAGACAATGAGGACGCCAGGGAAGGCAAGGTCAAGACGGGTGAGAGCGAAACCTAGCTTTTAGCATTTGGATTGGCAGGGTTAAGCTTACAAACCAGCCCAGAAAGAAGGGTGGGGCGTCTTTTCTGTGTGCCAATGCCTTGGAGCATGGATGGGGAAAGCTGAGAGGCCCTGGGAACCTGAGCAATCTAGGAGGAAGACAGCCAACAAGGGAAGATCTCACAGAAAGATTATTTATGGAAAAAAAAAAATATATATATATATATATATAACCTATTGCCACTGTGAATTGTCTGGCAGTTTCACCAGGAGGCACTGAGCAGCTGAAAGGCTATTTAGAGTCAAACTCGTTTGTAGGGTGGACACTTTTTATATACTGAGAAATTGACTTTCACTGAAGAACAGCCTCCAGGTAATAGTGGGTTACCATAACCCTACTGCTCTTCAAACAGCCAGCAACTATTTTGCCCTAAAAGCAATCTTCCCTTCTGATAAGTCCCAATGCCATGTTATCATCTGATACTTACCATTTATTACATAATATTACAAGTTATCTTCTCATATGTTTATGCTGTCTCTCCAACTAGACTGTACACTCCACCAAGATAGGTGTGTACCTGTTCTTTTCTGATTTTCCTATGAGTACGAATGAATGCGCTGTACCCATTTAACCAAACAATTGACTGAATGTCTGCATCAAACACAGACGTGACTCCCCAAAATGGGCTATGCAGGAGTCTAGGAGGCCAAGATCGGGTTCCCTGGGAAGCAGATTGTGAGATAAATTTAGATCAACATGTCTCGCGGGAGGGGAGGGAAGCAGACTGGGCAGAGGGAGAAGCTGAGTTTCCGTGGAGACCCAACAACAGCCCCAGTGCATCCCAAAGGGAGCTCTACAGCCAGGATGACCCTTCAGAATTTTCTCGAGTTGGATTGCAATGGTCAGAACCGTACACTTCCTCACTGATCGATTTTTGTATATGGGCTTCCTTGGGAAAGGCGTGACCTTGGGGAAACTGCCCTCTGTAACCGAGGCAATGCTTGAAGGGGCTGCCAGCGTGTGGCCTGTTGCCGACAGTACTCTCGGCAGCTGAAGAATGAAAAGTTCTTGAGTGAAGGCAGGTCTGGTCGGTGCTGCCCAGACCAGGGAAATGGAAATGCATTCTTTAGAGGTGGGAATTATCCATATCCTCGACATTGGGGTACCTCACCGAGCCGAACACAAGGGTATTAATGCCCACAGTTATAGTCACAATTTTCTGGTTGAGAAGATAATGATAGTGATTTTAGTGAATATGTTACGGCAGTTTGAGAATTTGCTGTCAATAACTACCAAAGAATGGGGGAAAAAGCAGAGTATTGTTCTTGCCACTGTGTTGGGACACATTTGGAGTAAGTCCCCGAGACACATGGTCTGAAGAAATACTGACATCATACTTCAATTGTGATTCTTCGCTTTCTCTTTCCTAGCGAACTTCAGCTGCGCTTTGGACTGAAAACATGATACGAAACAAAGGAAAGTGAGAAAAAGAAACAGTCTGCTAATGCTCTCCTCTAGATTTTTCAGAGGAATCACTTTATTTCACGGATGCAACTAGCTTAGGTAGAGGCAAAAGTCATAAAGCTAGAAGACTGACTTGCAAACCGAAAGCTAATGAAAGGAAATGAGGGTTTCCCAGGGTGGGTTCTTGGCACTTCTCTGAACACAGGTAAAAGGGAATTGCAGATATTCAAGCCCAGGGAGCACACAGCAAGGACAGAGCCTCCTCCCTCCCTGTGTGTTGAAGTCAGTAGATAGCACACCTGCCGCTGCGGGAGTTCCCTCTGCCAAGCAGAGCTGCACAGCTGCAAGACGCTGCTCCTGGCTTTCTGCTCTGAGCTTCGCCTGTCTTCAGGGATGGGGCCCCTCCCTAGACAAGTTCAACTGGGTTCTTTGGCAGCCGAAGTCTACACGGATCCTGCAGGGAGTGGTGGAGAAAAGTGATTTTGACATGCTTGGAAATATTTAGATCTGAGATGTAAACTGCAAGGAAAATATTTACTCTGTTTGTTTTAATACCACAGAGGTTTGGATCCAGGGAATCTTCAGAGAAGTACAAAAGGCTCTTGCCAAGGCACCAATTTAACAATTTGGTCAGTGACAAAAGGGCATCCTGTTTAACTAGTCTGAATTTAAATAGCATGTTTCCAGTGTATTAGCATGTCTGCCCCATCTGTTTACAGAGCTGTTTTCTTTAACCCCTGAATTTTGAGTTTGGTTTTTGAATTGGGACAGAATCAAAATACTTTCCTTTGGTAGAAAGCAAGCAGGAAAGCAGGTCTTCACAGAGCGGAAGGGGCTGCCACCTTAGCATCAGGAATAAATTTCCCACAGTTACTTGACCACTAGAGTGACCAGATCCTCCTTGCAGAAGGCTAAGGGCTACCTTTGCTCACCGCCTCTGTTGAAAAATCCCTTACCATCTAGTTACTGAAGTGCAGGAATACCACAGAGTGCTAAAGAACTATCTAATTCTTATCCTGTGGTCAGTGAGTTTTAACCAGGAATTATGATAAAAGAGAAGCCTTTTGTAAACGTGATTTGAAAAGTTGCGTATTTTGAGTCCTCTCTTTGTGTTTCATGGATAATCTCCACCCCAGGGCACCATTTTGAGAACCCATACCGATTTCCCTCTAGTTTTCTGTCCTAGTTAGTCTGCAGCAGAGTGGGAAAGAGTTACTGTAAAGGGAAGTCTTGAGAAAACCTATCAGTTATGTGCACAATATGTGTATATGTCTAGAGGAGAAATATACAAAAGATGATGCTGGCCTCACAGTGTTCCCTGTAAAGGCCTGTAAGAGATTAATGGGACTCCTTCCTGCCTTCAGATAGTGCATCAGGCAGGGAAAATTTAAACTCTCGGTGAAGTAGATTTTGTAATCTCATAAAATTTCCTATTCCACTGTTGGATCGCTTCCCCTTTTTGGCAATTTTTTTTTTAATTAAACTCCCTTTGCTGTACTCCGAGATAATTCCTCATGTATAATCATTATTTTTAGATATGGTGAATGAACAGCTGCTTTTCAATTATTGGTCACAGTTGTATTTCTACTCTCTTTTAACAGCTGTGAAACGGAATTCCTATTCAGAATTTTACAACGGTAAACTACACAAAAAGACGGTTCTCATCTTTCTGGTAACAGAGATTTTATGTCCCACTTCCTTTCAGTACCGTTTCCAGGACCCTGTCCGTTGTCCCTTCTCCATCTTTGCTTGACTGTTGCCACCATGTGTGTGATTCCAGTCCAGTCTGATGTCTGCTGATTGGACATCAAGTATTGATCGTACTCTTGTCAATTTCTCCCTGGGTCAAAAGGGAAAGTTCTCCCACCTCTCCTAACCACTTGACAATTAGGTGAAGAAAGCATTTTAATACCCAAATGGTCATTCTGACATGACCCACCATTGTCACGTCTTCTTGGTTATCAATTATAATTGAAAAAAATCAAACATATGAAAATTTATATTTACTGATAAACTAATGTATGCAAGAACCGTTAGAGAAATACAACCTCATTTGATTTGTAGCAGCTTAGAACAGAGAAGGATCGACAAGATGTGTTAGTCTAACTCCTTTCATTTTGGAGACAGGAAAACAAGCTACAGTGGTAAAGTAATTTCTTTATCTGAATCAGATAACTCATCCCTGCTATAGCTTAGATATCCCAGAGCTCAATTCCTAAGTTTTAGTAGCTTCCTTGCTTTTTAACAAATGGTCACCTGGAATCAGGAAAAGGAAGCTTCTGAAACACTGGAAGGTAAACTAAGAGGATTATATGTTGTCATTCATATGGCTGGAATAATAATTCCCCCACTCTTTAGACCAGTCTGAATTTTTATCTGGTAGAGATTTATGTGTTAACTATAATACTTTGTTTCCTTCTAAAGCTCAGATCTTTCTGGAAGGTATTCATTTTATGGTATTTAGGCATTTATACAGAGTATGAAAGAGCAACCTGAGAGTATGTTTTGATAAGGTGAAGGGAGGAGATGCACGAGGGATTTATAAAACACCATTTAATTTAACTTAATAATATAATGTTGATGATTGTTTATTGGTTTTCTGTTGTGGCTATAGCAAATCACCACAAATTTAATGGCTTAAATAATATAAATATATTCTCTTATAGTTCTGTAGGTTAGAGGTCTGAAGTAGTTCTTACTGGACTAAAATCAAGGTGTTGGCATGGCTGCCTTCCCTTCTGGAGGCTCTAGGAAAGAATATATTACCTTGTCTTTTTCCAAATTGTAGAGGCTACCTACATTACTTGGCTCCCTCCACCTTCAAAGCCAGCAACCAAGTTGAGTCCTGATACAGCATCACTCTGGCATCCTCTTCCACTTTTAAGGACCGTTGTGATTATATTGGGCCCACCTGGATAATCTAGGACACTCTCCCTATTCTAAAGTCAGCTGAAAACCAACCTAAATTTAATCTGCAACCTTAACTCCACCCCCCATATGACCTAATATATTCACAAGTTTCAGGGATTGGGAAGTGAATATCTTGGGAGGGGTGTCATCATTCTGCCCAACACAGGATATAACCAAAGAGCTGCAAATATCAATGGCTTAACTAAATAAAAGTTTGTTTTGAAATCAGAAGTTTCAGATAAGACAGACTTCTAAAGGACTTTTCAGGGACCCAGGCTCCTTCCATCTCTTGAGTCTGCGCTCCTTCTGATCTTGATAACCTTCGCCATTCTGTCAATATGTGGGAAGAGAGAGCGAGGCTCTTTTGTGTGTGGTTTTATGGGCCAGGCTTGGAAGTAGGGAACATTATTTCCACCCATAATCCATTGGCAGTACTTAGTTATGTGGCTACACCTAAGTACAATGGAGGCTGGGAAATGTAGTCTATCTCTGTGTTCGGGACAGAGAGGAAATGCATTTGATGAAGAGCTAGTCAGCCTCTGTCACCAAATATCCATTCCATTTTTCCTGCCATACATGGAACACACACATCATTCCTGAAAGTAGAAAATCCTAGGTTCTCATCAATCTCAAAGTCCAGGATCTTGAGTGATGCTCAGATTTCTAAACCAGAATCACAGAAGGTTTCCTAAACCTATAAAGTGTATATATATTTACACACACACATTCAACACCCAATGGTGATACACAAACACAGGAAAAAAAAATCTTTTGTTTGAGACAGAGAGCAGGGAAATAGTCAAAAGTTATTAGGATGTCCTGGTTTTGTTTTTCTTTTTTTCTTCCTATGTAAAGGAACTATCTCATTAAATAAAGAAGACTTTATGAGTAGGGAGTTACCAAATACTGAACATGCTGCACTGTAGAAGCAAAAACCAAAGGTGTTCAAAAAGGTCAGTGGTTTGTCTAGTTCAACATTTTGGAGAAGAGATCTTAAAATCTTAAAATCTAGAATAATGTTTAAAGGAAGATCAGCAAAGTCATTTTTCCTTCTTTGGTGGTTGCTATTGTTGACGTTGAAGAGTAATTGGAATGAATAAGTTAAATGGTCAAAAGTTTGTTTTTGAGATGCCTGCAGTATGCCACTTGGGCAACCTCCCATGATGCTAGGTCCCTGTTGGGTCTGACGAAGGCAGACATTCATTAAGCCTCTCACCACCAGCGGTTGGAACCCATCCACTTCATGCGAGTAGACAACCACAAGTATTTCGTTCCGTATATCAGTACCAGAAGCTAGAAGCATGGAATGCACATAGTATGCTTTGAACCTCATAATTGTTCCTTGTAATAATAAATTTTTACATTTGAACCTGCGAGTTATCAAGGAAAAAGAAACACAAAGCCACTTTGGTTAAAGGATAGACTTAAAATAACAAAAATTATGGAGATGGAAAAATACCACTTTTCTTCGTTGGCCCAGGGATTTATGTTTGGGGAAAAAATGATTCAGAGGTGATGGCCTTTCTTGGACATTAACACACTGTAGAGCAGTTTGCGTCCCTGACAATGGATGGTGTGTAAATTCTAATAGGGGAGGGAAGAGAGGTAGATACAGCAGAGGAAAGAGAGCTGAGCTCAGGCAGCTTGATACTTACAAAGGCAGAAGCTCTGAATTTTTTTGGTGGGGAGAGAAAAGTTATTATTGAGTTGCTTTAGCTTTTACTAGAGAGTAAGAACAATTGTGCTTTAAACTATAATATAAATATCAATAAAAAAGTGATATATCCATATAAACAACAGGTTTTTCCCTGCCAATTTGTGATACTCAAGTCATGCTTATAAGATTCTCAGCCTTAGTCAAATAAACTCCAGATAGAAGAAATGATCAAACATTTAGACATTAGAAATCCCGTGACAAAGAAAAAAGAATAAAATAGACATTTCTTTCCAAAGAGTAGAAAGTAAAAGGAAAATTTGACAATTGGAATTATGATACATTTAAGATATTTCTAATGTTAAAAGATTATTTTCCATTGAAGGACAAACTACGGATTACAGCAATAGTTGCATTAAATAAGGGAATGGGCTCATCTCTTTTCTTAATGCCTCATGAAAATTTAAAGAAAATAATTAACAAACAGATTCACTGGTCAATGATACAGCAAATTCGTAAGTGAGTAAGTACCCTAATGAAAAATGATAAGAAGAAAGTGTCATTAAATTGAAGTCCTATTTTCCCTATTATGTTATAGTAAACGCCGAATAAGAATTTTTAAAGCTAGCAAGAGCATCATGGATTGTCTTTTATCTCTGGTGATATTGTAAATTGGTAAAAATGTTTTAGGATGCAACTTGAAAATGTGGGTACCTGTTGATTGAACAAGCTGGTTTCAGAGGGGTGAACTTGTGAAATAATTGCATTTTTCTTCCGCAACAGCCTGTTACAGTTCTGTTTTGAGTCTTCCATACTCCATCCCTGGACAGAAACTTCTGGTAAACTCATTCTCAGTTTACTGGTTGAGCTGATATGCAAAAGTTCACTGAGCTTAAGAAACACAACACAACACAATGCAACACAACACGAAATGCTTCATTGTCTCATCCTCCTTTAAGATTCTCCCCTGGACTCCTGTTGGGGCTCAGGAAACTGTACTAAGGAAGGTGGATACTTTATTATTTTTCCACTTTATTTTTCCATTCTTCTTCTCCTACTCAAGATGTTGTTTCTTGACCCCTTCTTGGTGAGGTAGGGTAGATTGGAGAAATTGGGGTTTAAAAGTTATTTAACGATTGGTGCAGTTTTTGGCGGGAGCAGATGCCTAAACGCTGTCTTTCTGCTGAGGGTACTTAATGGGCTCTTCAAGAACCCAGTGAAAACTACCCAGTATGTTATTCACCATCTTGGGAAATGCCCCAGCTGGCTGGCTGTGAGTGACATCATCTGAACTCCTGCTACTAGGGTGAGCTTCCTGTAGCCTCTTAGCATGTTGCCTCTCAGCCCTTACGGGCAAGCCACTTTCGGGTTCTTCCTCACGTGGCTCATGCTTCACTGCCCTCTGTAGTGTTCACACTGGCTCCACTTTCTCTTCTTGTTCAGCCATCAGGATTATTTCCAGCCAACCTCCTGTCTTTAAATTTAGCAGGTGAGAGCCAGCCTCTTTGTTTACCAAATTCCTCACATACCAAGATCTAAGTACCCTCACTTGGCCTCCTGCATTGGTTCAGAAAGCCTAGAGGAGGGGAAGAGAAATGCTGGACAATGCTGACATCATTCCAAAAAATGATTTATCAATCCCCCTAATGAATGCTTACCTTTCGTTATATGATGGAAGCTCGGCGATGGACTAAGAACAGCTGAATCTGTTTCTGGCAAGCCCTTTTATAGCTCACATATAAATGATCAGTCGCCTCTCTCCAGGAGGTAGGAATAATTGTCATATGTACTATTCAGCTTTGAAATCCCAGCCAAAACTGAAACAATGGTAAAAGTCACACTCACACCTTACACATATAAAAAAATCTTCAAAATTGCCAAGTCTTTTAGCCTATAGAAAAAAAATACAAACAGCTAAATTAAGTGAAATTCAGACGCATTAAGATAGTCATCACAGTATTAACTGGAAAACTATAAAATTCCAAAAAGGTAATTCGGAAGTAATCCAACATCCCAGATTAGGAGAATGATTAAGGAAGTTAGGGCAAATGTATATTAAGGAAAACCATGTTACTGAAAGAGTGATAACAGACTATGCTCTCCTATAGAAAAATATAATACAGCATTAAGTGGGATAAACAGGACACAAAATTGTATTCACACTACTTTTGTAACTATGTAAGATACTTATTAAGAGGTTTTGACTAGGAAATCAAACAACTAGTTTTACATCACAGCTCTGTGACGAGGTAGCTTGGTAACCTTGAGGAAGTTATGTATTTAAAACCTTCAATTCTTCTCTAAAAGGAGAATAATACTTTCTATTGTTGCCATGAGACTCACATGAGCTAAAGCATTGCCTGACACTTAGTAATTGCTTAAAAAGCTCTATTAAAAGACTGAAAAGGATACACAAAAACAAAAATAGGAATGATGTTCAAATGATTAAGATATTCTTTTACCTTATTTGTAATCTTCCTACAAACTGTTAAAATGATTAAGATATCTTGTACCTTATTTGTAGTCTTCCAAGATGCTATTATATTACTTCAATAATTGAAAACTATTAATAAAAGAAACTGCACAGTAGGGCATCAGTACATTGGTGACACCAGCCCGCAAACACTAAGGACAACTCCTAATTAGGAGGTTGCACCAAACTGAGGCTTCCTCATATACTGTGGACAAAGATGTTTTCCCAACATGCTACATGTACCAATCTAAAAAAGATTTTGCTTATCCCAATTGATTGGCATTTTCTGGTAATTTTTGCCTCACCTGGGTATCACTTTCTTAGATTTCAGAGTTATGCTACAGTGGTTCACTTTACTTTCTTTGTAGTCCATCTATATCAAATTATAAAACCCAAATAAAATATTTTAGAAATAAACCAGGGCTAATATCCAATACCAAATTGGAGGCATTTCACAACAAGGGAAAAATTACAATCTCCTGAAGTAGGCATAATTCAAACAAGAAAATACATCTTGGCAAACCTTTCAAAGATTTTTGTTACAGCTTATGATATGCTCTTATTATCTAGACTATAATCTGCAAATACATTGGGTATTAAAGTGAACTACTTTTGAAAGCTTGCAAATAAACTGTCTCCCTGTATATATTATCACTCCTTTATTTGTTCTTATTTGGCCTAATAAGGATGAAAACGTGCATTATTTTAAACCAAGAAGAGAGCCAAAAATAACATTTAAAAAGGATACAAAGACTGAAAATTGAAAAGGTCTTCATTGAGTGGGTTTTGCACTAGGACCTTGACCATACCTCAGAAATATACAATTGATTGACCTTAAGCTGGTCTTTGAAAGACTAAGTGAAACCAACATCTACATATTTACTTTTCATATGGCTTTCTGCTGTTGATTCTAGTGAGAACTTGCTCAATTGAAATAATTTTTAAAAACCCATATTCTCAGATTTGAGAGGAAATCTGAACAACTGCAAATGCATGTCTTTCTTCGTAGTTATCCAGGGATAAATGATTAAAAATACCGCCCCCCAAATAAAAACATATCAAATATATTATTTGAGACTTTTCTTCCATTAACATTTTATTACTGAAAGAAAAGATGGTGACTTTTGGCTTGGACTTTGTGGTCAACTATTTTAAAATGAACATAGAGTTGAGGGTAGTAGATCATTAATATTTCAGATTTTTAGAAATTTGAGTTTAGTGTGTATCAATCAACTTGTGAGAGCAAACACGATTTCTGACTTAGGTCTGTGTATGGCAGCTGGGTGGGGCAGGTAGATTTCACTAATCTTGGCTGGGATCAGCTGGTCTTGGGCTCCAGCCACGCGTTCAGATCAGGTTTGCTCTGTGTGTTTTCATCTCCTGGGACTGGTAGGCTGGAGGGGGAATGTTCCCAAGAAGAGGGATGAAAAGTCCCAAAGAGGATGAGGGAGAACAAATGATGTCTCTTAAGGTTTAGGCTTGAACCTAGGTCATTTCCACACCTATTATTGTAAGTTATATGCCAGTGTTGTAGAGAGGTCTACTCCTCTCATAGAGATGGGAAAGAATGGAATGACTGTTCTCAAATAACAATATACTTAACACAAGTGGTACATATTGTTCTTCATGTTCCTACGGTGGTGTCATAAACACATCAACCCAATGACTAAATTGTCTTGCTTTTATTCTCTTTGATATCTCTTCACTCCTCTCCATTTTCTTGGTTATGTATGCAACACTTTCCTTTAATCTATTAGAACAATTTTCCAGACTGTGCTTTCATGCAATTTATCTTCATCTTCTGTAATACTGTTATCATTAACTCTTTAACATAAAATCTGGCCATATTATTCCTCCTCTCATAATTCAATGACTCCCTATCATGATAGGTGGACAAATTTTCTTAAGGTGGGATAAACGACCCTGTCAAACTAACTTGTTTCTCTCTCCTCCCCCTCTGCTCTCTCTGATTTCCACATTACATTTTAGACACCCACAATCCTGGTCACAATCTGTCACACCATGCCCCTGCCTCTGCCATATCGTCTATTTGTGGCGCCTTCCTCCATGGATGCGTGGGTCAAAGTACTTTTCATCCTCCAACTCTAGCTCTTGTCTGAAACTGTGTCAGCCAGGAGATGCTAAGCTATGAAGCTATAACAAAGGACGGTGGCTTACAACCACAAACGTGTATTTCTTGCTCACATTCTATCTCCATTGTGGGTTGGCCTTGCATCTCTTTATTCCAGACTGGTGATGTAACTCTTGTCTGATACGTTTCACCACTGGGAAGGTAAAGATGGTCAAGCATGTACTAGCTCTTAAAACCTTGGTTTGCTTCTGCCGCACTCATATTTCATTGGCTAAAGCAAGTCATATATTCACGTCAGAGTTCAGAAAAATGGAGATGTAAAGTTCTTCCTTAGACAGAGACACCTCAATGTGAGGCAGTAAATATTTTGAAGAATATGAAAATCTATCACCAAAACTGTCCTTTTGTCTTCCTATTAGACTTAAAGAAGTATGTCTACGTAAGCAACACTGTGCACATAGACATAATGTATATAGCCTTCCGCTATGTAACATCAACAATCAATATAACTACCATTTATTTAAAAGATTATATCTATCTATCTTTATCGCTATCTATGTATATCCTATTGATCGCCCAGTTCCTTAGGTACATTTTCTACTTCCTACATAATATCAGGCATAAGTGTTACTAAATTTTCCACTACAACATAACAAGCATCCATCTTCCTTCAGTTTCTAATACTTACCTCGTTTGCTTGCGAGCCCTCACCTGCAGCTTTGTAAAGACCACAAGTCTTCTATCAACAGTTCGTCAAGGCATTTTAGGCTGTCACTAACACTTTCCCTCAAAGACCACTGCCCAGTTCCAAAGCCACTCCCACATTTGGGGTTTGCAGATTGGTAGCATCCCACTCTTAGCATTAATGTGTGTGTTAGTTATATATTGCTCTGGGAAATTAGCTTTCACGATTATTCACATGGTTGTTGGAAGTCCTCGGTTGTCCAGAGGCTTCAGTTCTTCACCATGTGGGTCTCTCCATAGGGCTGCCTGAGTGATCCTCAGGACAGGGCAGCTGGTTCCTCCGAGAGTCAGTGATCTGCGAGAGATGAAGCCTTTTATAACTTAATGTCAGAAGTGACAAACCATCAATTCTTCCGTATTCGGTTGGTCACACAAACTGTGATACAATGTAGGGGAAGATTATACAACACCAAGAGAGGTGAATCATCAGGAAAACAAGTTTTTTTTTTGTAGGCTGGCTTTCACAAATAATATTCTTTCAACCTTGAAAATCCAGAGCTATCAGAAAAAAAAATGAATTCAATGTAACTATTTTGGTTCACTATTTAGTTACATCTTTTAAATCTCTTTCACCTGTGTGCCAAACCTTATGGTAGTTATTGGACACATAAAAATTAAAGTGCCTCTTCTTCTTTTGAGGAGTTTACAAACTATTAGAAAGATAAACATATACCATCATGCACCCCATAATGTTTCAGTCAACAATGGACTGAGTATATGATGGTGGTCCCATAAGATTGGAATACTGTATTTTTACTGTACCTTTTCTATGTTTCTATACACAAATACTTAACATTTTATGACAATTGCCTATTCAGTACAGTAACATTCTATACAAGTTTGTAGCCTAGGAGTAATAGGCTATACCATGCAGCCAAGGTGTGTTGTAGCCAAGGTGTGTGGTAGGTATCATCTAAGTTTGTGTACGTATAGACTATGATGTTCACACAATGAAAAGACTGCTTAATAACACACTTCTCAGAATGTATTGCAATTGTTAAATGATCCATGACTGTAAATAAAATTTGAAAATTGCTTTATACATTATAATTGTTGTAATAGAGTACATATATATCATAATGAGAGTTAACATAGGAAGTGGTTAATGACTTTGACTTTTGGGTCAGACCACAGGATTTTGATTCCAAACTCCACCAGGCACGAGTTGTGATACCCTTAGCAAATTATTTTACTTTTTGTGATTCAGTTTCTTCATTTGTGAATATGGAAAATAATACTACTTGCTCACAAGTTGATACAAATTTTAAATGACTTGCACACAGATAAATGGAAAGATATGCTTGCAGGAAGTGAGTCAAACATTGTTTGAACATCAAAGGAGGGGTGTTCTTGTCATGTAGTGAGAGTAAATTTATTAGCACCATCATCTGCTGTAGAAAAGTAGAAAATGCATACAATAAACTGGATGATTTAGCTAAGGATATTTACAACAAGGGTGTTGAAAGTGCCACCTGGTTTTTTCTTGCTGCTTTTAGTAAAATGCAAGAAATGACAGGTAAGCCAAAGAAAAGACTATATTTATTTTGAAGTTTAATGTTTTGAAGATTCCCAGTGACAAAGACAGGATTTAGCACACAGTTGAAAGAGACTTGAATAAAAATAACAGTTAGCTAACTAATTAAATCAATGAAAATTTAACCAGAA
>NW_012153729.1:2667631-2670466 GCF_000956105.1 Propithecus coquereli
AGCATTTTTTTCTCCTTGTAAAACAAATTCCTTTAATTTTCTGAAGAATATAAATGAGAAGGGGAATAATTTACTGTGTGCACATTTGTGCTTGTCAAAGTAACAGAGTTTAGATATAATTGAAAATCAGCTATGCAAAAATTCTAGTCTCTTACTGCTATCTAGTGTGGTGTTGGCCAGGAGTGTCATAAACAGCTAGAGACATTGCATAGCTGTGGTGAGAATCTATTCTGTAGATCATCTACTTGCATGACCTTAGTTATAAGGTCATGAAATGTCCTAGAGTTGGTGGAGAAAAACTTATGTCTTTGAAATTTAAGAGCACTTTTTATTCCCTTTGGTAGTTTTTCTAAAATTCTGTGAGTAGAACTTACCTAGCTTGATTCTTCATTACTTGGAAATCCTGAATAGTTTTTCTTGGAAGTGACCAGATGGAAAAAATTAAAAATGTTTCAGAAGAACTATTAATGCTGGGTGGATTTTTTTCTAGAAGTCATTTATTTTTATTTAGACTTAGATCAACAACATTTATGATTAAAATGAGCTTATCCAACATGAGGGAAATTGTCTTGATTAGAATTTCCAGCCATAGCTATCTGCGTTGGTGGGCTCGACTCTGTTTTTAATGATTGTCTTTACTTTTCTTACACTTGAAGAAGATAAAAAAAAAATGAAAACTTTTCACTACAATTTTGCTTCAAATGGCATATTATTGCCTTAAATATATGAAGCTGTAAAAACAGTGACATTGTCTCCAGAATCTTTTCATGGAGGATATTTAGTCCCATTCTCATTATCCTTATGGATGTTCCTTTGTAAAGAACAAGTACCAAATGTACCAAGGGGACCTCCAAGAGAAAGACTAGCTTCAATTACTGGACTTCTACAGGAAAAAAAAATAATGATTAAACTCAAAGAAATTCCCTTTTAAAAATATTTTATAATCATATACTGTAATCCCATGAACAATTAGGTAAAATGTAGGTGTTGAAATTGTCAAAATTTCCACAAATGGGAAAACATTTTGTAAGATTTCAATCATGAAGACCTAAAAGCTGGGGATTGGATGAAAAAAGAGTAGGCTTCTAATGTGCAAGGAGACAGCCAAACAATGGGATGTTCCGTGAGTGAAGGTAAATGCCTCTACCAGAAATGCATCTAGCAGTTAGTGCTTCCCTCTGATAATTTTACAAAGCAGGGCTCGTGTGTAGAAAGAAGAGAAAAGAATTTGGAATAAAGCAGACCTGTATACAAGTTATTTACAGCTTCAAACTTCGACAGATTTCTGAATCTCTCCAAATATCTATTTTCTCATTTCTGAAACAGGGACCGAAATTAAAGTAATATCAGGAAGTCAAATACCTATCGGGGCTCACCAAGGTTAGCTGTCTTCCACTTGGTATTGGTGTTTGTCTGAGTTAGGTTTATATTCAGTTTATTCATGTCATTCACCAGAAGGTCACCGTTTTCTTCATGCACAAACAAGCTCAATAATTATACATAAAATTTTATCCTCTAGGAAGAATATGAAGGACTTAGGTAAATTTTAATCTGTTTGAAAGAAGCTGCGAAGTAGTGGAAAGAGCAATAGTCATGCAATCTTAACCCAAGCTAACCTATTAGATCGTCAGCTTCCTCCTTAATGTGATGGATGTGATGGAGCAAATGCCTACTTGGCAGGCAGGATGTGACAATTTAGCGAGATAAATTATTCCAAAGTATCTAGAATGTAGTAGATGCTTAATAAAGTTCCCATTATGGAAAATAAAATAAAAATTTAATTATAACTAAATGAAAATGTCTTGATACATTTTTAGCATGGAATAACAAAGACACGTTAGAAGTTCGGTGTGCCTCTGCTCTTTCCTGTGTTCATATTTCCCTGTAAGATATATGTATACACACATACACACACATATGCATGTATATATATAAAGAGAGAGTGATTGTTGTTTTCTAAGTATGCCTTGTTACATGCATCTTTACTAATTATCCTGCTACAACCTAATAGGTGGATGAGATCTTCCGTCCAAAGTCTTTGAAACAATCAAGAGTGTCTCAACATGTTTTATTTCTCTTTTCCAGTCACCACACCTAAGTCTCAATCTGCTCTCTTCTAGTTAGCGTGTTGCTGCAGAAGAGGGCTCTATAGGCCTCGTGAGTTGTTTCAGTATCAGATTGAATGTGCTGTTTTGCTTACGCAGCAATGACAGCAGAATCCCAAACGCCTAATGGTGTGTGATTTCGATTGCATTTCCAGGACTGAAAACGTGGTTAAGAGGAACCTTTCCCACACATTCACCGGGCACTCCTGTGACTGTGCCTTGAGACCAAAGACACGTTTTTGAGAGAGATCATATAGGTCAGTCACAGGTGGGGTAACAGGTCAAGTGAACATCTTTGAATGGAGTTCATGCTAGAAAGTCATTATTAGATTGTTTGCCTTTGATGTGAAAGCTTCTTAATGAGTGGTCTGAACAATTTATTCTAGTTATTTTTCAGTTTAAAATCCATAACCAAGATACAAATTATACAGGAAAAATCCCACATAAATAAATTAATAATGATAAGAGTATGATCTTCCTGTGATTAAAACTTTCAAACATGAAGATTCACTTTTATATTCATTCATATTTCAGTAATGAAAAAAATTTAATTACATTCCAGTGGCAAACCTGACTTTGTTATGAACCTTGAAAGGATCTTGGTTGATGCCTTGGTTTGAAGACTGAATGAAGAAAAACCAGTCGTTTCAAAACAATTTTCATATATTGTAAGATCCGGTATTATCTGTATCTCATGTCACTCATAGTGCTGTTGATTCTAAAATTCTTT
>NW_012153729.1:2670946-2688361 GCF_000956105.1 Propithecus coquereli
GGAGATATTTGGCCCAACTCTTTGATGGCCATGTTCATCATCCCCCGATATTCAGTGTCAAACAGCGCTGGTTTTCAGTATTTTTTCATGCTAATTTATAGGGATTGACTTGTTCAGTTTTTTAAAGAAATAATCCAAATTTTAATTTTGGAAAAGCAAATCAAATTGGATGAGTTTCTGGAAATAATCTTTATGGAGTCTCACTGTTGAGAGAACCTGAATGTGGTGAGGTTAACATTGACCTTAAAGGTTGGAAACAAGCTCTTCTGGTCTGATCTTCCACATGGATAATAATACCTGGAAGGACTGAAGTTGCAAAAGATACACATTATCTGTTCCAAGGTTTCAAGAACATCTGGTAGTTTTTAGCTTTTCTTCCCTCACATTTCTCCCCCAGTATATTTTGTTTCCAGGCAGAAACACCTTGGAATACAGACTGATGACAGCAAGAAAGCTGTTTGGAACTCTAAATACTGATTTTCCCTGCTGCTATTTTTCTCTACATATATGTGATAATGCTGAGAGGAAACAATTAAAAAATAATGTCTATTTTATTGCAACAAGGTTTACAGCTTTTCAACACAGCAACTCCTGCAAAACTTGGAGAGACATTCAAAAGACTCATAAAATGCCCTTAAATATCAGTTTGAAAGTGAGTTCATTTATAGCCTTTCAGTTTTGCCAAAAAAAGAAGGAAATTTCCTGAAATATTTGCTGATTTTTCTCAGACAAGAGGTATAGTGTCCCAGTCGCTGAGGTCCTCTGGAAATTATTGAGACAACTTGCAACTTTCTCTTTCTCACTCATCCAGGAAATGAAATAAACAAGCATATCTTTTACCACGCGGCAATGGAAACACTGAAGTGTATTGACTGACCTGTTGGAGAAGTGAAGTGGTAAGAATGTGCCTTTTTTCAGCCACAGTATCTGATATTTTCCGAAAGATAAACTCAGCCACAGATCTAAGACTTCTTAAAAGTCCATTTGTATGTCTTCCCGGTTTATAATTCTAAATCAATTTTTTTTCAACATTGGCTCCGTTGACATCCTGAGTAAGATAATTCTTTATTTGGGGTTGGGGGTGTCCTGTGCATTGTAGGATGCTTAGTAGTACATTTAGCCTCTATCTACCGGATGCCTGTAGCACCTCCCAACTCCTGCCTCAATTATGCCAATCAAAAATATCTCTAGACATTGCCAAATGGCCTCCAGGGAGCAAATTGCCCTTGGTTGAGAACCATTGCTATAAATCTTGCAAAATAATAATACTTTAAGGGCTTCTAGGGCTTAAGATATTAGTAGTATATATTTCATGTATATGTAAATATACATAGATGATAGATAAGTAGATAGATCTCTATATCTGTTCTCCTATATGTAGCTTTTTTTGATCCTTCATATGCAATTATCTAAGCTCTTTGGTCTCCTAAAAGAAACTGAAGATTGGCTTAAAAATAATTTTCTCCTCTGTTTTGTAACTCTTACAAAATACACTGTGTGTCTGTTATATTTTGAAAACTGCTTTTAATGTATTGGCTGCCTGCTCATTATTGATAGAAACCATTTCTTGCCTTTTCCACATCCCCCAGGGATCCCTCTCAGATCTTAATTCAGGAAGAGTATGTTGCTCAGCCAGCTTCATGTGTGTTCATGTCACTATTTTTAAATATATTTGCTGGTAGAACATTCTTAAGTACAGCTGTCTCCAAAAGCTAGCCAATAAGTGTCTCATCAGGACAGGTTTTCCATCTTCCTCTCCCAACACCTTTTTTTTCTTCCTTCCATGCTACAGGTATATTGATCATGATAAGAATGCTTACTCAGAGAAAGAGTCAGGAAAGCAATGTATTGAAAACAAAACCATGAATCTGATAAGAAATGTACTTAAGGTAAGTATGAAGATGAGGTTGCAATTTTATGATGTGCTAGAAAAAGTCATCCTTGAAAAATCTGGCTCTGGAGGCCAACTATTATTCATTTTGGGGGAGTGTATCATGCAAAAGATCTCCTCATTTTAGGAAATCTCACAGTGACCTATGTTGTGCTGGGTCTTTACTCAGGAACAGGGACCAAGTTTCAATCTACAAAAGAATGTTGACTGAAGGCAGCAGCTTTCTCTGGGCCAAATTACATTCTTTGTAACCTCCCAAGTGCTATATTTAATTTACATTTGAAATAGAAAATATGTGCACATAGAATTTGGCCCACAGATTATTTCGGTTTTCTGAATTCAGAAGAATTTGCTTGCTGAAGCAGATGTTTCTGAATTTTATTTCTTTACTGAAATTTCCACAAATTGAAATCCTTTTAAAATGCATGATTCAAGAGTTTGCTGACCTAAAAACAATCATCCAATAAAGTCACCGTACCTTTCCTCAGCATTTTTGGTCATATATTTTCAAGAACGTATTGAATTTTTTACCAAAGATCTTGGTAAGATTATCATATCTTCTTATGGAGATAATCTCTTAACAGTTTGAATCTCTTAATGAAATCAAGAAAAATAAGCTATTTCTTAACTTCAACCTAAATGGAATTCTTTACAAGCCCCTGAATATTTGGTAACTCTGAAAGATACAAATATAAATTCCCTATGAATTCCTACTTTGTCCCAAAATTGAAGCCCCATCACCTACCCTGGAACTAATTTCATCCATTAATAACTATCTTGGCTGCAAAGGAAAGCCAAATACAAGAAGAGTACTAGCAAAACTAATTACGTTCAGGTGTGTGGATGATTAACCATAAAATTCACAATGGAAGATACTGTATACATGTGAAGAATATATTTCCTTTTTGAAAATAATTTGGTACACGTATATATTTTCCTTCTTCTTTCACAAGCACTGTTTAGATTGTATACATGGAGATGAATATCCATTGGCCTTTGTGCTTTCTAGATGATAAATTAGGAAGGAAGAATACAAAGACTAATTTGTCCTAATTGTTCTCATTTATGATCTGGGAAACTAGAGGAGATTAAGATGATTAATATTACTATCATTTTTTCCCCTTAGCCCTACAGCATAGGAATCTAAAGTTCTTAAATGTCTTCTCCATAATCAACCAATTATGAGGTGATTTTGGCTAATCCTTTTGAAAATATAAAAACAGACCAGCACTTCTTACCTGTGGCTCATCTCTTGGACCTTCATAAAACCACCAAGCACACTAGAACCTCTATATTAAATAGGTCACATGCAAAATGCCTGCATTGACTGAACAAAAACCCATTCATTCAGCATTTAACAAATGTTTTAAAAAATCATTTACTATGTACCAGGAGCTGTTCCCCAAACCCAGACTACAACAGTAAACCAAAGAAACAGTTCTTGCCCTCATGGAGCTTATATTTTAGTGTAGGTTAAGGGGAGAGAGATAAAATCAGTGAGCAGAAAAGAATAATTTAGATAGCCATATGTTCTATAAGGAAAATTAAACAAGATACTGGATAGGAAGTGGTGACCAGGATGTACAGGAGACTCTGGATTGGGCTGTCAGGGCACAACTCTCTCGAGAGGGGACATTTGAGCTGAGAGATAATGGATAAGAATCATGCAAACATGTGGACTCACAGGAAGACCATTTCGGACAAAGGGAATTGTAATTATAAAAGTCCTAAGATAGGAATGAGTTTGGTTACTCTGATGTACAGAAGAAAATCTACATGTCTAGACTCTAGCGAGTAAGATTAGGTACTGTTAGGGACTGACCTGTGTCCCTTTGAAATTCCTATGTTGAAGCCCTCATCCCCAACATGACCATAATGGAGATATGGCCTTTAAGGAAGTGGTTAATTAAGGTTAAATGAGGTCATAAGAGTGGGGCACTAATCCAACAAGATGGGTGTTCTAGAAGAAGAAGAGACATCAGATTTCTCTCTCTCTCTCTCTCTCTGCACAGAGAACAGGCCATGTGAGGACACGGTAAGAAGGTGGAAGGAAAGCCTCACCAGAACCAACCCTACTGGCATCTTGATCTTGGACTTCTAGCCTTTCTCAGAATTGTTGAGGAAATCGATTTCTGTTGTTTAAGCCACCCAGCCTGTGGTAATTTGCTATACAACCCTAGCAGACTGACAGGGACCTAACCTAGTGACTAGTTAGAATGAGGCCTGTTAGGAACTTACTACTCTATGGTTAGGAAGGTTTGATTTATGCTAAGTGCAACAGAATGGAGTTGCAGATAGAAATTTGGGATTTGTTGACTATTGAAGGTATTTTTAACAAGATTAGAATTAGATTTCCTAAGGACAAAATGCAGATAGCAAAGAGTCAAGGTTCTATGACTAAGATCCAAGCCACTCCAATATTTAGAGTTCTCCCAAGCATTTAAAGAAGAATTAGCATCGATTCTACACAGTATCTTCCAAAAAATGGAAATGGAAAAACACTTTTCAACCCATTATATGAGGCCAAAATTACCTTGGTATTACAATTAAAGATGGTACGAGAGAAAAAAAATCTATAGATCAATATCTCTATAGATTGATGAACTTAGATGTAAAATTTCTGAACGAAATGCTAGCAACTTAAATCCAGCAGTATGTAAAAAAGAGTTATTCACTATAACCAAGTAGTATTTATTCCAGGTAGGTAATGTTAGTTAAATATTTGAAAATCAATTAATGTAATCTACCATATTAGCAGGTTAATCATGTGATCATATCAGTTAATGGAGAGCAAACATATGACAAAATTCAACACCTATTTGTGATAAAAAAACAAAAAGAACCTCTCCAATAACAAGAAACAGAGAGAAACATCCTGAAAATGATGAAAAGAATCTTCAAAAACCCAACATTTAACTGCATATTTAATGGAGAAAATCTGAATGAGGTTCTCCTAAGATCAGGAACAAGGCAAGGATGTTTGCTGTCATCACTCTTATTCAATATAGTGCTGGAAGTTCTAGCCCGAGCAATAAGGAACAAAATACAAATAAAGGCATAGAGATTTGTCTTAGCCTGTTTTGTGTTGCTATAATAGAATACCACAAACTGGGTCATTTATAAAGAAAATAAATTTATTTCTTACAGGTCTGGAGGCTGGGAAGTCTAAGGTCAAGGGACCTGCATCTGTTGAGGGCTTGCTTTCTGCGTTATCCCATGGCAGAAGCAGAAAGATGAGAGGGCTTGGGGGTGGGGAGAGAGAGAGGGGAGGGAAGGTGGCCAAACTCATCCTTTTCACTAGGAACCCACTCCTGCAATAAAGACATTGATCCATACAGGAGGGTAAAGCCCTCATGACCTAATTACCTCTTAAAGATTCCACCTCTCAACACTATTGCATTGGGGATTAAGTTTCCAACACATGAACTTCGGGGACACATCCAAATCATGGAATTCTGCCCTTGGCCCCTAAAATTCATGCTTTTCTCACATATAGCATACGTAAGGCCCTAAAAGTCTTAACTTGTTCAACATCAACTCAAGAGTCCAAAGTCCAGAGTCTCATCTAAGTCAAATATGGGTGAGACTCAAGGCATAGTTCATCCTGAAGCAAATTCCCTTTTGGCTGTGAGCTTGTAAAATCAAAACAAATTAAGTGATTATAAAATACAATGGTGGTACAGGCATAGGACAGACATTCCCACTCCACAGGGGAAAAATAAGCAAGAAGACAGAAGTAACAGGTTCCAAGTAAGTCCAAGATTCAACAGAAAAACAACATTAAATATTAAAGGTAGAGAATCATCTTTGACTCCATGTCCTGCACCCTGGTTACACTGGGGCAGGATTGAGCCTTCAATGGTTCAGGAAGCTCCACCTCTATGGCTCTGCTGGGCTCAGTCTACCCAGCAGCTCTCCTAGACAGGAGTTGCAGGCTGATGGTTCTCCAGCTCTGGGATCACTGTAGCAGTCTTAATGCCACAGTTCCCCTGGGTATTGCAATAGTGGGGGCTCTCTGCAGTGGCTCTCCCACTGCAATGAGTTTCTGCTTGGGCCCTCAAGCTGTCTCATACATCCTTTGAAATATAGGTGGAGGATGCCACGGCCCCACAGCTCCCATGCTCTGTACGTCTGCAGAATCAGCATCATGCCGACACCACCGAAGCTTACCGCCTTTGCCCTCTGTAGCTGCAGCACAGCCACACCTGGGCTACTTAAGTTATGTCTGGGGTGGCTAAGGAGTGCAGCACCAGAATGCAGGGAGCAGACACTTGATGAAGTGCAAGGCAGTGAATGCTGAAGTTAAGGTCCCAGCCTGCCTCGAAGATCTCTGAACGGCCTTTTGGGGTCAATCTCCCACTGTCTTGATGAACAGAATGTGACTCCCTTCCATCCATACTAATCTCTTTTGCAAGCAGTCTCTTGACCACATCATTGGCTTGCTTTCCTAAAAATGTCTTTTTACTCTTTGCATGGATTTACAGAATTCCACAGACTGGGTGATCTATCAAGGAAAGAACTTTATTTCTTTCAGCTCCAGAGGCTGGGAGGTCCAAGGTCGAGGGGCTCACATTTGGTGAGGGCCTTCTTGGTGCGTCATCCCATGGTGGAAGGCAGAAGGGTGACAGAGCATGAGAGTGAAAGAGAGAAGAAGAAGGCTGATTGAACTCATATTTTTTATCAGGAATCCACACCAGCAGTAACTAACTCTCTTCTGCTATAACAGCATTAATCCATTCACGAGAACAATGACCCAGTTTGTGGTATTCTATTATAGCAACACAAAACAGATTATTCATGACTGAATAATCTCTTACAGGTCTCACCTCTCAACACTATTGCATTAGGAATTAAGTTTCTAACACATGAATTTTGGGGGATGCATTCAAACCCATAGCAAGATTGGATAGGAAAAAATAAAACATTTCCAAATGACACAATTGTATACAGAGAAAATGCCAAGAGATTTAAAAAAAACTCAAAAACCTCCTAGAACTAATAGATGAGTTTAGCAAGGTCGTGAGATAGTATACAAAACCAACACGCAAAAATCAATCATATTTTTATATCCCAGCAATGAATATGTGGAAACAAAAATTAAAAGTGTAAGGCCATTAACAATTGTTCCAAAAAAGAAATAATTAGCTATAAATCTAATAATATATTTACTTAACCTGTATGTTGAAAAATTATAAAATACTGATGAACAAAATCAAAGAATATTTAAATCAATGGAGAGATTATTACATCGTGGATGGAAAGACTCAACATAATAAAAATGTCAAATCTCTCTTATTTGATAAACAGGTTTACTGCAATTCATATCAAAATTTCAGAAATTTTTTTTGCATTTATAGAGAAGTTTATTCTAAAATTTAGATAGCAAGGCACAGGCCCTAGACTAGCTAAAATAATTATGAAAGAAAATAAAGTGGGGTGGATCATTCTACCCAATGTTAAGACTTACTACGTAGCTACAAAAATCAAGGAGTATGGTATTGGTGGAGGGATAGACATATAGATCAATGAAACAGAAAAGAGAACACAGAACAATGCAACACAAATATGCCCAACTGATTTTTGAAAAAGTTGCAAAAGCAGTTATTTTCAACAAATGGTGTTAAAGCAATTTGAACACATCCAGAGGCAAAAATTGAATCTCAATCTAAATTTAATACTTTATTCAAAAATTAATTGAAAGTGTATCATGGATTTAAACATAAAATGTAAAACTATAAAACTTTGAGAATAAAACAGAGGAGAAATATTTAGGACCTAAAGCCAGATGGAGAGGTTTTAAACATGATACCAAAAGCACAACTTATAAGAGAAAATAATTGCTACATTGGACTTCACAATTAAAACCTCATATTCTGTGAAAGACCATGTTAAAAGGATCAAAAACTAATCTAAAGATTGGAGGAAAATAGTTGCAAATCATAATATCTAACATAAGATTGTAGTTAGAATATATAAAGAACTTTCAAACTCAGTATTTTTTTTTATAAAAAGCAGTTCAATTAGAAAATGTGCAAATAATATGAACAAGAACTTCACCAAAAAGGAAATATAGATGAGAAATAAGCACATAAAGACATAATTATCATAATTAGCTATCAGGGAAATGCAAATTACACACTGACTACCATGTAAGTTGTATTTAACTCAGGCTAGTTTTGAGCCTGGGGCCTCGTGAAGCAAAACCCTGCAGTTGGTTCCTGAAAATCTTACTTGTTAATGTTCATATTGTTACAATTACTATTGACAATTTAATTATAAAAACATGGATTGCATTGCATGTAACTCGTGCACAGAAAACAATAAAAAATAACAAATTAGAAAGGATCATTTTGTTTTAATAAAACACCATGGCCTCAGGGAAAAAAATATTTTTTCTAGTGTGGCCGTCAATGTGTTAAACCACAACGAGGTATGACTAAACACCTATTACAGTAGCTAAAAAAAAAAGCCGATAGGTTAATAGTTAATTGCTGAAGCTGGAACAATTTAAGCCACAGAATAAGTAACATAGTTTTGGATTATAATGCAAAGTGTAAAATAAATATATATGAATCTATACAGACATACTGACATAAATAAATTATTTAAAAAAATAAATACATGAGAGAGAATAGACAAATCTTCCTTACAAAACACTTCCAAATATCACATACAGGTACTTCCCCTTCCAGAAGGTGACTCTTACAGACTCGTTTCCGAAGAACACAGTGTACAAAGGGAAAAATATTAACTTTTAACTTTACAGTGAAGAAACTTTGAAAGTACTTCCTTGGACAGGTGACCAAGGTGAACAACACCAGTAATGCCTTCTGGAAACCATGTGCCTCCTGATATGTGACGATAATGGCCCTTTATCTCTGTGATACTCTTTTCAAAACCCCTAGCTCCAGTCTAATCACGAGAAAAACATCAGACAAACTCAAACCTGAAACACTCTACAAAATACTTGATCTACACTTCTTAAAACTATCAAGGTCATGAAAGACAAGGAAAGACAAATTGTCACAGACCGGAGGAAACTAAGGGGACGTGATAACTAAATGCAATGCAAAATCCTGGACGATATCCTGGAACAAAGAAAGGACATTAACAGAAAACAAAACAAAACCTGCTGAAATCTGAATACGATTTGGAGTTTACTTAGTAGCAATGTTCCAATGTTGGTTTCTTAGTTAGGACAGATGTACCACATTACTGTAAGATGATAACATTATGGGAAAATGAAACTGAGTGAGGGATGTAAGGGAACTCTTTGTAATATCTTTGAAACTTTTCTGTAAATCTAAAATTATTTCAAAATAAAAAGTGTATTTAAAAATATTACTTTATGATTTACGCAAAAAATATAAAGTTCCCCCAAGTAAATATAATAAAATGTATAAGAGCAAAATTTAAAACTTTATTGAAAGATAATAAAGAAGACCCAAATGAATGGAAAGATATAAGAAGTTCGTTCATTAGAAGAAACAATATTATAGAGATGTCAGGTCTCCTTTAATTGTAGTAGTGAAGCAAAAAATGTCCTCATACTCTCAATTTGTTGACATCTGAGTAATAAAATTTTTAAAAGGAAGGGAAGAGAACTTAATTTAAATGTAAATGATTAACTGTAAAAGACTTTCAATGAAAGGTTTAATTTACCAGTCACCATAATTATTAATTAAATGTCACTATTTAAGTTATCCATTCATTTCATGCACAAGATGAATGTTTGTTTACTTTGTGCACTGAATGCTTAATGTACCAGGTGGTTTGTAGAAATACTCTTCAAGAATGAACAAAGGTATGCCAATTGCCCTGATCTGATTATATGAATGTATCAAATTTTCACATGTACCCCTAAAATATGTACATCAAACATGTATCAGTAAAAAATTTTGAAAAATGGTGTATGACATATCAGTTCCCTATCCTGATAGCTATCCTTAACATTTTTTATCTTAAAATTAAATGTAGTAAGGTGTAGGGAGAAAGAATTGTCTTTCCTTCCTATCTTATGTTCATGGCAGAGGCTCCTATAAGAAAAGACAGAGTAACAATAGAAAAACATACAAATGTACCTAATTTGGGTTTTATGTGACACAGGAGCCTTCGTAAGGAAAGCAAGACCCAAGGAAATGAGTAAACCTGTATACTCTTTATGCTAGGTTTGACGAAGAAGTGGATAGTTGTGGAGAAGTGTGATTAAACAAAGTGGGTGTGGTATAATGATGATAAACTGGGGGAACTTACCATGGCCTGTTTGTCTAGATTCTTCTCTGTGTCCCTGTGTCTTCAGAGATATGGATGTTCCCTTCCTCCAGATACAGAGGGGACACCTCTCTAACGAGGGTCTTATGACCTGCTTTTGGAAAAGGTCAGAACAAACCTTCCTAGTTTTTGTTACCTGCTTCAGCAGAGAAGGACACGAAGAAGGTCAGAGGGAACTTCCTGCTGCTACCATTTCCTCAGATGCCAAGGTGACCTATTTTGGGTTAGTATGTCCTCCACCCCCATCATTAATCAATAACAATAAACCTAATTTTCCAAAGTAAATTTATGACTAAAATGAACTGGTACTTTTTCAGTTCTTCATGTTTCCTTTGGTACTATGTAGATAGAGCTTCCAGATGTTTGTGACGAGGCTAATCAAATGAGAATGAGGGAAAACCAAAGGGAACTGATGGAATAATTGAAAAAGACGATTAGAGGAAAATATGCTATTTTCGGTCCTAGAATAATAACAGTCTCCATGTCTCAGATGGTGGGCTAAGGTCTTATACACGATTCATTCAGCCCTTACAACAGTCTGGAGAAGCCATGATTATTATTACTATTTTATAGATCAGGAAATAGTCTTCAGGTGGTTATATAATATATTGAAATTTATAGAGCTAATAAATGGTGAAGTCAGGATTAGACTCCAAGTCCACGCGTCAACCTCTGCTTCATCTGACATTGTGATAAGAAGCTTCTCTGGACAGAGACGATCCACAAACATGGACGAAGTATTTCAAATATTTTGGCATTCAGTGAGTCTGTGTGTTTAGGTAAGGGTAAAAATAGTGTCATTCTCATTTTCTATTGATAATAAATCCTTAGGTCATGCAAGCTTTAAACACAGATGCTTTGAAATTCAGTGGAACTGTGTTTCCTCATAAAAAAGGGATTGGATTTCAAGCCAAGTAATTTCTGGAAAGAGTCAGGCATGAGAGGCAGCGGTAGTACTCTGGAGGTCCCGCCATATTGGGACCAGTCCTAATTGGCGGAAAGAACGGGAAAGATTCATAATGAATATAATAACAGGGAAAGATGGAACAAAAAGAGCTCCATTCTCTTCTCTTTCTAATCAAGGGCCCTGATAAAAGACACACAGACACACAACGAGAGCATTCCAAGGTTGAATCATAGGATCAAACTCTATTTCCAAACCTGCTGTCTTTTAAAATGTAGGTTCAGAAAAACAAGCAACCAACAATCAAATGGATTCTCTCATCTTGGGCCAAATTTTGAGCTGAACTAAAACATAATATTTTCTAGAAGCTTATTAAATGTGTGGCAAACATTAAACAATCCTTTATTTGTTATAAAATTATTCTTAAGTTCTCGCAGCTTCGATGATCCTAACAGGTTTAAGGAAAGAGACAAATATTCGGGAAAATGTTAATGGCGGCTCTTCAAATCAACTAATGGGAAACACAAGGGTGGGACCACTTTAATCACTCTTTTTGTATTATTACAGGTGCCCAGTTTGATGACTTGTTGTGCTAGCGCCTTTGATCTCCATTGTAGAAAGTGCTCTGTTCTATTTCAAAAGAGATTGTCATGTTCCCCATTTACCATTCACTGGCCTTTGGATCAAACCAGCAACAGACCTCACAGATAGAATTCCACCATTGGCCATTCACAAAGAGGCAAATTGTAAGTCTTTTGCAATACTTCCAAATATCTCTTTCAACAGAGAGCAGTTTTTTTTTAAAAAAAAAAATCTTTTCACTAATATTGCCATCTGCTCTGGTTTCTAATAAGGTTTAGAGTATAAAGTGTTTTGCCAGAGCCCTTTTATTTTCAGCTGTTTTAAGGAATACAAAATTAAGCCTGGGTAGACACTGTGATAAATGTTTTTAGATGTTGGCTCTATGCCTTTGCCACTGCTGATAATAACACTCCTATCTGCAGCTTAAAGCCTGATTGTAGATAAGGATGCTGCTGTTTAGGCGTGATAGGCAGCAGGAGGACTTTAAATTTTCCATGGAATTTTTCTTACTTACCTTTTTAATCTTAGGGCCAGTAACACACCTTGTTTTTGAGGTAAAGGGAAGGTATTTTGCCATCATGGGGAACAGAATGGAGATCACTGGTCCTTTTAAGGACTGAAAGTGTGGCTCATTTCTGCTGTGTTTTAATTACCTGAGACAGAAGTAAGGACATCAGTGTGGTAGAGTGGAATGATCTGGGATTTGTAGTCAAAGGTCAGGGACCGAAGCCAAAATTATCATTTAGTAGTTGGTTAACCTTGGGGAAGTCAATTCCTGCCTCGCAGCCTCTGTTTCTTTATGTTTTATCTGCAAGTAATAACATTGGCTTACCTCAGTGAACAGTTGATTTAATATTTGTGAGAACAGTTTGCAAATGCTAAAGTCCTCCATAGACATTAAATAAAATAATGACTGAGCCTCAAGGTCCAGTTTTAGAGAATATGGGAGAGTATTATAAGGAGTTAATAAATAGCACAATATGGAAAAATAAAATACCTACTGTATTAGTTTTCTATTGTTGCATAACATGTTATTAAAAACATTATGTCTTAAAATTACACATTTAAGAAGTTCTGTGGGTCAGGGGTCCAGGTGTGGCCTAGCTGGATCCTTTGGAAAGAATTTATCTACAATCAAGATGTCGGCCAGATTTAAAAAAAAAAAAAAGAAAGAAAGAAAATTTTGCCGTTTGCAACAACATGGATGAAACTTGAGGGCATTATGTTTTGTGAAGTAAGTCAGACAGAGAAAGACAAAAACCATATGATCTCACTTATATGTTGCATGTATAAGATGAATATGTTCTGGTGACTATAGTTCATAATACTGCATTGGATACTTGAAATTTGCTAAGAGGGTAGATCTTAAATGTTCCCACCACACATACACAAACGGTAGCCATGTGAGGTGACGGCTCTGTGAATCTATCAATGATTACGGTAATCATTTAAAAATATCTACATATATAAAGTCATCACATTGTACACCTTAAATTTATATAAGTTCATTTTCAATTATATCTCAATAGCATTGGAAATGCTATTGAGATATAATTGATATGATAAAGTGCAACAAGAACAACAAAAAGAGATGTTGGCCAGAGCTTGACTTTCATCTGGAAGCTTGACTGGGGAAGGATCCAACACCAAATCCATTCAGATTGTTGGCAGAATTCATCATTTTGTGGTTGTAAGACTGAAGTCCTTGGCTTTTTGCTGGCTGTTGGCCAGGGTCCACTCTCAGCTCTAAGAGGCTGCCCACAGCTCCTTGCCATGTGGGCCTCTCCTCAGACTTCTCACAACAGGGCAGCTATTCCTTGAAAGCCAGCAAGAGGGAATGTCTCTAGCATGAGCATGCTAGCAGAGCAGTGTCATATAATACAATGCAATCATAGGAGCAGCAGCATCACCTTTGTCCTAGGAATGACATAATCACAGGAGTGACAGCCCATCACCTGTGCATTTTTTTGTTGGTTAGAAGCAAATCACGGGTCCTGCCCCACACTCAAGGGGGATGGATATCACAAAGGTATGCACACCTGGAGGCAGGGACCATGGGGTCTTCCTTTGTAGTGAATAGGGTACACCACACTATTCATTTTTAGGTCTTTGGAAGTTAAATATACATATCAGAGCATTTTTTTTTTTTTTCAGTTCATTGAGTGCAGATTTCAGGCATCTCCTCTTTTTTTTTTTTTTTTTTTTCCTTTTATTTCAGCATATTATGGGGGTACAGATGTTTAGGTTACGTGTGTTGCCATCTTTTCTTTTTTTAAATGGATCCTACTATAGAATCTAGCATGTCATATAAAAATAGAATGTGCCACATCCCTGCTAAGTGTAAAATGTATAGAGTATTCTATTTATCAGCCCAAACTGGGAATCTGACCTTGTTATTCTCCTCTAAAATAAGATAAACTTATCTTTTTTTTTTTTTTTTGAGACAGAGTCTCACTGTGTTGCCCGGGCTAGAGTGAGTGCCGTGGCGTCAGCCTAGTTCACAGCAACCTCAAACTCCTGGGCTCAAGTGATCCTTCTGCCTCAGCCTCCCGAGTACCTGGGACTACAGACATGTGCCACCATGCCTAGATAATTTTTTCTATATATTTTTAGTTGGCCAATTAATTTCTTTCTAATTTTAGTAGAGGCGGGGGTCTCACTCTTGTCAGGCTGATCTCGAACTCCTGAGCTCAAACAATCCACCCGCCTCGGCCTCCCAGAGTGCTAGGATTACAGGCGTGAGCCACCACGCCTGGCCTAAACTTCCCTTTAGTTTCAATGAAATTGGGTAGTCACAGTGAGTGTCACCACCTGGGCTAGTTGCCTTGGGATTGCCTTTCTGCATCCACTCTCTGTCACTCTGCAACTTGCTCTGTGCCCTGGGAGACGGACTTGTATGGATTCTATCAAGTCCTCTGAATAATTCCAGTTGTGCTCAGCCAATGGGAAGCCATAATTGGAGAGAGAAGACAAGAGCGAGGTCACTTTATCTAACCCCCAGTCCCTTTTCTCTGGGGTCAGCTTAGGCTGCCTGTGTCCCTCTCTGGAAAGTTATCCTCTTCTCACGGCAGTCCCTGTACCCGACTCTCTCCTACCAAGATCCAGTAACTGCCCTCATCCCTTGTCTGCTTAGGCCTAGGGAGAACCACAATTGGGGTGTTACTAGCCCTAGGCTACTACCTTGTTTTCACTTTTGCCTTTGTTTTGTGGTTTCTCTGAACTCTTCTCATGACTTTGCTAGTAGATCCTTTATTAAATCTTTCTCAAGTAAATACGAATGCTGCATTTTTTTCTTGCTGGGACACTGACAGCTATATCCCCCAAAGAATTAAAGTCCTTTGAGTACAGCAATCTGTGCTTAAGGGATAATAAAAAAAATTGTTGTTCAATGAATGAAGAAAAGAATGACTCTTTGCCAGTTAATGTGACCTTTTTTCGGTTTGATAATTTAATGTGTTTTGGGGGCTTCCTCTGCCTTCTACAGTTCTGGTAATGACGGCCAATGTGATGACCATATTTCCTGGAAATGCTTCCTAGAGGTCTGAGATTATAAATATTGCTTGTTCTCCAACCACCTCTGTGGTTGAAGAAGCAGCAATGTAGAAGCAAAGGTTATAATACTAAAGGAGAATCACTATAACCTGTTAGAAAAAGGCAAAATAAGTATGAATATTGGATAAAGCTAAGATTTTAAAAATAGGCACTCTATCAGGAAAATCTAAGTAAAAATGTTTAAGATTATGGAACAAACACTCAAGGGAGTGTGAAGCCTTTGATTTTTAAAGCTAATTTAAAAAGACATTTGGCTGGATATCCAACATTACATGTTGAATAAAAATTGGGAAACTATAAGATTAAATCAATAATTTTGATGTCTTGGTATGGCTGCTTTATGGGACTATTTCATTGTTTTCTGCATCAAAATTTGATCACTGCTATCTGATCAATGAGATATCTCAAATGTATGTTTTAATCACACAGATACGAATTATCTTAGCTTCAAATAGGAAATAAGCAGCCAGCATTCTGGACTTTGTCTACATTCTTTTTTCTTATTAGTTTTGACATTACAGACACAAGATATTCTGGATGGACCAAGGGCTTTGGAGTATGAAGCCCGTTTCTAGACATAGAGTCATTTTGTTTGTTTGCTTGCCAGCTCATGGGCCCGCAGAGCTTCTCTCCCTTAGTCTACTTCCCATTCTGCTATAAAAGTAGGACACAGCATGTCGAGACTAAAGATCTACTCCTCTATAGGCAAGGCAGTCTGAGTGTTAAAGGCGTAAGAACTCAGTTCAGGCACTTTTTTCATAGGTATCCTCAGTTTTAAGTTGTACTTTGCAAACCTGGCTTTAATTTTCCATGAAGGCATTTTATAGGAAATTTGTTTTTCTACTTTCTTCTATCAGAATTCATTTTAGTTACTCAGAACAGTATATGTGCACAGCATCTTCTGTATATGAACGTCTTCAGAGGACTTTTACTAATTCTTTATTCCTATTTTTGAAATCTTGGTTAGAAGTCACAGGTTCTGGTAGCAGTTGTAGCAGACACACAATAAATGCCCATGCTCTAGAGATTTGTGACCCAGGTCCAGCTCTGCCACCAACTGACTGTAGAGCATTGATCACTTCACCTCTCTGAGCTTTATTTTCATCTTCTGAAAAGGTGACATAGGAAAGGAAGGAGTTTGCATGCATAATCACTGTGACCTTTACAGTTTTAGGATTCTCTAATGTATACCCAGATTTTCACTTGCTCAAAATACATATAAGCCTTCTAGCTCTTTTTCACAAAACTTCTGAATTAACCCAAATCACAATATTTGTTGGATATTTTCTCTATTCAGAGAGCTAGCTTTGATAATATATATCGAATAAAATAACATAGTTATTGAGCTTTTTAATAAAATACTCTGTAAACTTGATCACTACTTTTAAAGAACTTATAATCTTTTAAAGAGAAAGGGCATGTTCGCAAACAAACCTGATGCTTGACAGTGGGTGAAAAGAGAGGTCAGGATTGGAATCCAAAGCCATAGGAAATATTTTGTGTCTAGAAACAATGGTAATAAATGCAATAATAACTAATATGTAATGTTTTCTTCGTGCCAGACCCTAGGCTAAGTGCTTCTCATAGGTCAAAATAATGTTATTAGGTGGGTACTATTATTTCCCCTATTCCACATATTAGAAAAGGGTACCAAACACATTAAGTAATTTGTTCAAGTGATGGAATCAGAATGCTAATTCAGGCTGCTGTCTGCTAGTGAACCCACTCCCTTTCAGATACAATCAAAAGGCTTGATGTATTCCAAAGAAAGTGAAATAATTTTCCACAAGTAACATCTGGGAAAACTTTATGCATTTTTAAACTTTAGGCCTTTACAGTGTTTTTCAAAGCTTTTTGGTCCCATGACCATCTATATGAGGATAACTTGGGTGAACTTGTTAAAAATACAGATTCTTGGGTCCTACTCAGACCTATTAAATCAACATTCTGATATTGGGAAAGAAATCTGAATTTTTAACAATCGTTTTGGTTTATTATGATGTTCACCAAAATAGAAACCAGATTTTAAAAGGAAAGAGTAGATTTAAGTAGGTGAATATGTTGGACAACACTTGTAGGTGGAGAGAATATGGACAAAGGTGCGGCAGCCAAAGATAAGCCATTCTGAGGATTGGAAAGCAAATACTCAGCTGGTAAGTAAGGAAGCAGCAAGATACAAGCCTTGAAAAAGTGCTGGTCAATATGCATTGAGCCT
>NW_012153729.1:2689736-2704704 GCF_000956105.1 Propithecus coquereli
TGGGAGTTAACATATTTGTGCATGGGGGTAAGGCAGCCTTTGATAAATATAAAACCCCATCATTATCTCATTTTGGTATATTCTGAGATTTTCCTAAACAGATGTCATGGAAAATTCATTGAGAAAGAACATAACTTGTTACAAAAGTAACCCACAGATTTTATCTTTCTCTTTTGCCTTAAAAGCTCAAAGTTAAAAAACAACTTAATTGAGATAAGCCTTCTAAGAAGAAAAAAAAACTCTAGAAACTTAAGGGTAATTCATGTGGCATTGACTGGGACTAGTAAGTGAACTTTGGAGGGAAATTTAAATGTCCTAAATGCCCTGTGATGGTATTTGGCACTCCACAAGTGTTCCATTTTCCTAAAGTCTGCACTATTCTCATATTTATTGTTGCTGCTCTTCACATACTAAGAAAATGCCACTATGTACAGAAAGGTAACATCGAGTTGATTTTTCCAAATAATGAACTGACTTTTCCAGGAACACACAGACTTGATACCAAAAAGGATACGTTTGCAAATAGTGGACTGAGTTCAGGGCTATGCCAAAGGGTAAAGAGAGAACTTGACCATTCAAGAATCAAATCCTCGACTTTGATCGTCAGTTAAGTGCCATTTGAACTTGTCACTAAATGAAGGAAGTATTTCTAAAGGCCAATATCCTGGAAAATAGTTTCTGGTAACGCTGTGACCATTATTACGGAGCAATAACCAGTGACTGTGGCGTGCATTTGAGATGCGTTTCCTCTCAGAATCCAAGCCTGGACGATCTTGCAAGACATGTAAGAATCCGCTAAATGATTTTTTTAATGTTCTCAATAAATGCCTTAACCACTATCTGACTATTATTATAGAATTGTTAAAACAAACAAACACTGATACTACCAACAGATGGTAAGGACGTGAAGCAAATAGGAACTGTCATGTACTGTTCATGGGGATGCAAATGGTACAGTCACTTTAGGAGATGTGTTGGCAGTTTCTTATAGAGTCAGATATACACTCACCATATGATCCAGCAATTTTACTCTTTGGCATTTACCCAAGAAAAAAGAAAATTTAGCAAAAACCTATACCTGAATGGTTTTGGCAACTTTATTCACAATTGCCAAAACCTGGAAACAATCCAAATGTTTTTCAATTGTTGAATGGGTAAACACACCATGGTACATCCATGTAATTAAATTAATTCATTAAACAGCAGGGATGAATCCCAAATGCATTCTCCTAAGTGACAAAAACCAGACCCAGAGGCTACATACCTACTGTATTATTCAATTTATATGAAATTCTGGAAAAGGCAAAGTTATGAGAAAAGAGAATGTATCAGTGGTTGCCTGGGGTTGTGAGTAGGGGAGGCGTTGACTACAAAAGTGTGAAGGAATTTGGGGGGTGCTGAAACCATTAAGCATCAAGTCCCATAGAACTATATCACAGAGTGAATTTTATTGAATTTTACTGCATGTAAATTTTAAAATTAGAAAGTATATAAAAGGAAATACAATAGATTTCCTCTATAATATTTCGTTTTGAAACTGGAATTGAAAATCAGTAAAATACAATAGCTACAACTAACATGTATGATCATTTATAGGAATCCTGAAGAGAAATTGAGGCTAGGAAGACCAGGGGATTGCTAGGCTTGCTGCTTCTGTACATAAATATCCACGTGACATACAGTACTTTTGAGGAGATTTTTCCGTGTACTTACACTGGTCTCTGGGGCTTGTACCTACTTTCTGCTGTATATTCCCGAAGTACCTCCAATTATTTCACACTTCAATGGTGATGATCAGTACATCACAAAGTCTCAGGAGAGAAGGGTTAGACCACATATTAATTCAACAAACACTTATTGAGTATCTACCATGTTCCTAACACTCTTCTAGGCACTGGATATTTAGCAGCTTAAATGCATAGAATTCAGCCTCTACCCAGCTGTTTTATTAATAGTTTGGTATTTGCAGAGTTCAGTAGTTGAAAGCCTTCACCTTGGACTTGTTTATTTACCAATTCCTGCAAACTTCCAAATTGGGCCAAAATTCAACTGGTAATTAAAGTTGATTTTGAAAGTGTAAAAAAGCAGTATAAAAAACCAATATCAATTTGATGACCTCATTCATTATCAGTGTTGTTGCTCTGATTCATAACTCAAAAGAACTTGCTTGTAATTTGCATGTTGAAATTCTGGGAACTAATTGACATTTTCACTTAGCTATAAAAATTTAGGTAATACTAATTTGTTCATTTGAAAACAATACATATAAATGAGAAGTGGTGCTTGTCACATCCTAGGACACTAGGCAAGAACATTCTACCTTTTGGGAACAAACCACGATTACGTAAAAGATATGTTAACAATTATTTAACCAGGCAAAACGATTCTGCGTATACAGGAGTTGGGAGTTCTCCACAATTTTGAGAAAGGACCTAGAGTAACAGGAGTCAATCTTTCCTAGATGAGAGTGGGTCTAGGAATTGATAAAAACAAAAACAAAAACAAAACAAAACAACAGGGTATATTAAAGTTGTATTAAGTTCCGACTGCTGCTATAACAAATTACCGTAAACTTTGTGACTTAAAAAATCCCAAATTTAGCTTACAGTTGTGTAGGTCAGAAGTCTGCACTGGGTTTCACTGGGTGAGAATCAAGGTGTTGGTAGGGTGCATTCTTTTCTGGACGCTCGAGGGATAATCTGTCTTCTTGCTTTTTCAGTTGCTAGAAGCCTTTCAAGTTGGCTCATGGCTCTTTTCCGTATTCAAAGCTAGCAAGAGCCAATCAAATCTTTCTTACATTAAATCACTCTGTTACTGGCTTGTCTGCCTTCCTCATCCACATTTAAGAACACTGTGATTACAGTGAACACACCTGGATAACCCAGGATAATAAACTGATTAGCAACCTTAATTTCATCTGCTTTGCCATGTAATGTGACATGTCCACTAATTCTGGGGATTAGGACATGGGCATTATTGGGAGTATGTTATTCTGTCTATCATAGGAGTAATACCCACTCCATTAAGAATTGTTACTTCCTGCAATATCTTAATCCTAATCAGAAATAAAGGAAATAATGTCTGAATGTTGACTGTCCTCACGAGGGTCAGGTCTTTTGTTTTATTTTACATTGTATGGAATATCATAAGACACTTCCCATGTACGTTGCTGTTCAAAAAAGTAAACAAGCCAATGGACAAAGGAATACAGACAGCCTAATGTTTGTTATCTAGTCCTTCATCCTTCCCAGGTGAGAACTCACAACCAAAATGAGATCATTAGCCTCCTGCTCCATTTGGTCCTCATTTGATACCACGTTCAGGGGTCCGTTCACATCTCGGACCAAATCCCAATTTCTTTGTGTTGACACTGATAAGTTGGTCTTTCTAACACTTTTCCTGCAAGAATTTTTTGAAGCTTCAAGGTTGACATGAAACAAACCTTTTGTTTTGCAGGGTTTATGTGTTTCATACTTGAATGGGATTTCCTGGTTCGGGGAAATTATTTTTTTACCTTCATTTTTCCAAATAGTGATTTTAAACAACACAAATAAGAACCATGAGCATCTCACTATTTTATGTTACTGTAAGAAATTTTAAAAAGATGAAAGTTTTAAAATAAAATCTAAATTATTTAAGTTTAGTGTGGATTTCTTAGCCAATTACCAATTTCTCTCATCCTAAGGGAGACCAGTTGCGAGCCTTAAGACTATGTTAGATTCTTTTAATTTTGTGACTTAAAAAAAATAAAAACTTAGCAAAGAGTGATTTAATGCTTTAAAGAGGATGAAAAATGGTTGTGAAATTATAATAACTCAAGGTTTTTTAGAAATCAATCAGTTTGGGTTTTACTCATCTCTGACCTCATAAATATTTTCATGTGCTAAGTATACATGGATCTGAAATGTACAGATTAAAATAAATATTGACTATTAAATAAAAAAGGAAAGGATTTAGCAAAATGTGATGACTTTGAATAGACAAGACTGGGCAGGACCACCAAGGACCACTGGCTTTGAAGCATTTGTTTTGAAGTCTGACAAATACATGTTTGAACTCTAACTCTATCAGGGCAAATATTATAACTTAGTCATCAAAAATCTGGGCTTTTTCTTTCTTTTGTAGAAATAAATACCCCAAGTTTTAGCTAGGCTCATGAATATCTGGAATAAAGACGACCTTTCCAAGATTCCTCTGAAGTTAGTGTGTGCCAACAACAAAGTTCTAACCAGTGGTATACAAGTGAAAGTAATGATGTAACTTCCTGGGAGGAGGAGTCATATTCTTTTCCCCTACTTTTCTCCTTCCATTGGGAGCTCGAGCAATCATCTTGAACCAAGGTAGAGAATGATAGTGTAGCAAGATTGGAAGATTTTAAGTCCATGATGATTGTTTAAGCCACTGTTACATTTTCTATACTCATGGTCAAACCTAATCTAACTAATTTAGTTAACTACTCTGAAACTAACAATATCTTAAAAGGTTGCTGTGAAGATTAAATGAGATCATATATGTAAATCATCTATCTTACTGGTTTATCAGTAAGAAGGTAAGTAGAAGGTAAAACAAATGTTAATTTCCTTCTCTTTTCCATGATAACTAAAGTTCTGAAGATCTTCATCCATAAAAATATCTCAATGAGTTTGACTTTTTAAAGTTAATAGCAAAGAAACATTTTGACTCTGAGGTAGAGATGTCTCTATAAGGACAATAAAAGAACTTCTTCTGTTTTGTAACTTATCCTTTTATATCAATTTATTAAACATATTTTGAGGACAGATTACACTTCAGGCATTGTTCTAGGGATTATAATTTTCAGTAAAATTTAGGTTTTGCCTGTGGTGAGCTCAAATTCCTTCTGAAAAGAGAGCAAGAGAAGCAGTAATAAAGGTAGAGTGTGACAAGTGCTTTACTGTTAGAAATAGTCACCAAAAAATACTATGGAAATAGAGAAATAAGTGGCTTAGTCTGTTTAAGGAAGCTAGGAAGATTTCATAAAGGAGAAATTTGAATTGGTATTTGGTAGATAGTAAGGGAAGAAAAGGGTCTTTAAGTAGAGAGAACAACATGTTGGGGCATGAAACACATGTTTAGTGGATGATAGTGTAGTTTTGCAAGGCTGGAGTGTTAAGCATGAAGTGAGAAGTGTTCCAAGATAGGGCTAAACAGTAGGTAGGCATCAGATTGAGACAAAAGATAGATCTAGTGGCATTGTAGAGGATATATTAATATTACCAGGTCACATAGAGGAGTGATATGGCCCTAACAGACTTTTTAGGGTACATTTTCAAGGTATGATAAAAAACTATGATTTCCACAGAAATGTGGGAGGTGAAAATATTCAATAAAACCTTAGAGATGAAATCAGCATTATTTGATGACTCTTTGGATGTTGTGATAAAGGGGAAAAGTAAGTCTAGAGATCTCTTGGGCTTCTAGAGTAATTTTTGAGTAGCTAAGTAATACAGTGCCAAAACGCAGACTAGAAAAGAAGCAGGCACAAAAGAGGATAGTTTTTAGATCATCTAGGATATGGTGAATCTTATTTGTCCACGTGATGTTGGGGTGAAGAGATTCAACTGTCAGTTGGCAAAACCGAATCTGGAGTTCAGGGCTCGTAAATTCTGAGTTGTGTGGGAGAATTGTCAACAAATGGGAAGAGAGACCTGAAAAGAACTATGATCTTCCAGGAAAAGCACTTTCTAAACAAGACAAAAAACCTGAAGCCTTAGGAATACAGTGTTTAAGAGAGAAATCAGCAAGGCACACCCAAAATTGGTTCAGAAATTAAAGAAGATAAGAAATTTTTATACATTTAATTGTGCAACAAATGCTTCCGTATTCAGAATAGTACAGAAAATCATATCAGATACCTCTGCACTTGTCACTGAGATTTAACAACCCTTCTTCTAGAAATTTTACAGTTATGATTCCAGACATTTAGATCTACTGTTTGTTTTGAGTTGTTTTTGCATATGATGTGAAGGAAAGGCTTTTTCTTTTTTTTTTTTTTAATGTATAATTAGTTGCTCCAGCACAATTTTTGGGGAAGGCCATCTTTTCCTCCAATGAATTATCCGACTCCTTTGAGAAAATCAATTGACTGCATAATATGGATATATATTAATATTTTGGACTCTGTTCTATTTTGTTGATCTATTTACGTGTCCTTATGCCAGATAATACACTATCTGAATTATTGTAGCTTTACAGTTAAGACTTAAAGTTATATAATTTTAACCTTTAAACTTCATTTTAAAGATATTTTATGGGGGTCTACTCCAGGTTCTTCTGATGCCCATATAAAATCTATTGGAATTTAGACTGGGATAGCATTGAAATCTATGAATCAATTGGGTGGAAAATTTATATTTTACCAATATTGAATCTTTCTGTACATGACAGGGAGTAACTATCTACTCAGAATTGATAAGTAAAGCCACCTGAACCTGGGGATTTCTTTATAGGAGTATTTTTAGTTAGGAAATCAATTTTTTTAATAGCTATACAGTCAGCTAGAGGTTTATTAATTTTATTACATTTTTCAAAGAGCCAACCTTTGGCTTTGTCAATTTTCTCTTTTGTTTTATATTTTATTGAATTCCATTCTTATATTTATTATTTTCTTTCTTCTAGATACCTTATGTTTTATTTGCCCATGTTTTTCTAGCTCCTTAACCTAGAAGCTAGATTAATTATTAACAAAACACATTTTAAATGATTAGACATTGATTTTAAGTATTAAATGCTTAAACATTGATTTTGAGCATTTAAAGGCATGCATGTCCCTCTAAGCACTGCTTTAGCTTCATCTCTCAATTTTTGATATATTATGCTTTCTTCACTATTTGGTTGAAGATATTTTCTCATTAATGTTGCTGTTTTTTTATTTGATCCAAGAGTTATTTAGAAGGGTGTTGATTAATTACCAAATATTGAGACTTTTCTAGGTATTTAGATATTTTATTTTTATTGTTATTGCTTTTCAGTTCTAATTTCACTGTTGTTACAAAACATGAAATATATGATTCCAAACCTTTAAAAGTAATTAAAACTTGTTTTATGATCTTGCATATGGTACATTTATGTGGATTTGGTCCATATGGCCCAGTATATAGTTTATCACGGTAAACATTCCATGTGCCCTTGAAAAGACTATATTTTGCAGTTGTTGTATACAAAGAGAAAACATAGAGGACAATAATGGGATATTATGAACAACTTTATTCCAACTAATTTGACAACTTAGATGAAATAGATTCCTTGAAAGACATATACCATCAAAACAGAAAAACCTGTATAGCTGTAAACAGGTTTATATATTCTGGACATGGTGCTCTTTTCAAATAAATGAATTATAAATGTTTTTTCCTGGGCTGTGGCTTGCCTTTTCATTTTTCTTACTATTGCTATTTGAAAAGAAGATGTTTTAATTTTGATTAAGTCTAATTTATCAATTATTTTTTCTTTCATAGTGTTTTGTCTACCTTAAGGTAGGACAGGTATTCTTCTATGTCTTCTTCTAGAGTGGTTTAAGATTTTGCTATGTCTATATGTCCTCCTGAATTAAGATTTGCACACAGTGTGATGAGTCTCAGCTTCCTTGTAAGCTCATATAATGGAGAAAGCCCTCTAGGGGAGGTGCTGTGTAAATGGTAGTCTCACCCAGTGTGGTTTCCTTCTTTCAAAGATCCCACTTTCTGCTCTTTTTATCACTTTATAATGTCTTCAAAGTTGTTTTCATATTTCATTCAGCTTATAGAAGTTATTGGCAGGAATATTAGTCCATTCCACCACTGGGCTTAGAACTCCCCGAGTCTCTTTTTAAAACCACATGTCAGACTGTATTTAAAATATGAAGATTAATCTTTTTCAGCAATTCTGGAAATTTTTCGTTACTCTCTCTTTAAATTTTTGTTTTATTTTCTATTCTAATTTCTCCTTTTATAATTTCTATTAGACAATTTTTGTACTTCCTTATTCTATCCTTATCTCTTGTATTTCTTAATGTTTTGTATTCTGAATCTCCTTTTGTCTTTAGGCTGCATTCTGTATAATTTCCTCAATCTAGATCTTCCAGATTACTACTTCCCATGTCAATGGCAGTTTAACTTGTCCAATGCTTTTTTTTTAATTCTTTGATTACATATTTTAACTCTGGGTTCCCCCTTCCCTTCCCAAATCTATTATTTTTTCTTATGTTTTTATTCTTTATTTTATATCCTAATTATTTGACACGTCTGTGTTCCAGTATTTTTACATTATTCTGTTATTTCAAATCTTGTATACTAATCCTCCTGTTTGTTAGCCCTACCTCATGCATAATTTCTTTGGGCAGTTTACCATTTTTGATGCTGAAGGCATCTTCAGCAGAGGTTGATTTTTTTTTTTCTCAGTGAGATTTCTGTTTGCTCTGTGGTTTGTTTCCAGACTTTCAAGGGCTTATGATCTGTTTTTACACTGATTTCTCATGTTGGGGATACAAGTACCATGTGAGTAATATAAACACCTCCATATCAACATGAGGTGCTGGCCTGAGATGTTTGATTTCTAATAAGAGGACTTAATTGTTTCCTCCTATTAAGAGAAGCACAGGCAGAGATGTACACTCTCGATGCCATATTCACAGACCATTGAATGGACTTTATCTAGCATACCCTGTATAGAGGGTTAAAGCTAGAACAATCCCAGCTGATGTCATAGTCTTAGTTCTCTCATTCTCATGCTAGCTCCGTGAAGCCTCTCCTGTCCCTATGTATGAATTAAAATACCAGTCCTTAGTCCCTATGTTCTAGCTCTGGTCTTAGTTCTTGAGGTTCCTAGGGCATCCATTTATAAGTTTATCTTTCTGGCTTGAGATGCTTCTGGATATTTTCCTCTTTCTTCATTTGAGTTTAGCTATATGATTAATCTAATATTCCTGTTGTAGTAAAAAGGCAGTCCCTAATTGCCATTTAAACTTAAAGTTCCAATTAGATTTTAGATTTTATTATATTTTTTTTTCCTTGAAGGCATGTAGACGTCTGTTTTATTTATATATTTGTCCTCTGTTGCACTTAGCACAGGACTATAAAACTCCATTAGTACTTAATAAAAATAGGCAGAATGAATTTAAAAATGAATAAAAGGAGGCAGCTTTAAATAGTAAAAGTTAAGAGAGAGAAGGCATTAGAATTTTAAATAGATGAGTTCTCTCTCCCCACCTCAGGTAGCGATGAGTTAGGTGAGGGGCAGGATATGGTGGGAGGTATTACCTTCTTTGCTCATGTATAAACGGTTGCAATTTCAAAAAGAAAAAAGTACCATGCTGGTTGCTGTCCTCGGAAATTCTGCCAACATCCTGGTGGTTGCTGGTTTGTAATTTTATGGGTTTCCAGAGGATCAAACACTGTATTATTATGTTTGGCTCCTAACTCGGGTCAGCAGTTCAAAAGGAGAGAGACGGGGAGTGAAATGGGTAGGAGGGAAAAGGGAGCACACATGACCCGGTGTATTTAAAATAATAGATTTGACTTACTGAGTGTGGAACAGTCTTTACTGAATCTCAATGTTGTTTTTAACAGTAGAAAATTAGTCTGTCCCAAGCTGTGTTTCGTATGAATTAAATATATGGCCATTTTGTATCACTTTTCATTTTGATAGAATATAGTAATAGGTTGTTTGCTCCATAGATAACTTTTAAATCTTTTACAAAGATTTTGACATGGAAGTTTTTTTTTTTATTTCAGCATATTGTGGGGGTACAGATGTTTATGTTGCATGGAAGATTTTTGTATCAACGACCACAAAAACAAACAGATCTTTGAAGCTGTCCCTCATCCTGAATCCCTCTCTTTCCACAATATACTTATTTATTAAATATAATTTATAGGACTATTGATATGAAATATTACAAGTATAATTATTGGCATTTAAAAACAATTCAATAATTATGTTGTGTTCAAAATATATAAACTATTTTAAGATCTTAAACGATGAATATATTTTTCTCAGAAAATTAACTTCACATTATTAATGTAAGAAGCACTGTACCTTGCCCATGTCATTACTGAAATCTGCATCTCTGATATTTTCTTTAGTCTTAGAACAGAACGAGTATGCATGTAACTCTTGTAACAAGTGTAACATGAGCAATCTTCTAACAAGACCAAGAAGAAATAATGTTTGATATCTTTGCCATAGTTTCTTTGCCTTGGATTTAGAAAGAGCTAGGAGGAAGATGGTAAAATGGTGGGATTGCCATTTTGTTTAACATAATATGAATGAATGAATCTTGCATCTATTGCCTCTCTTTTCTGCTCCATTTTTATAATAATTGTTCAGTGGTATTAACTCGCTAGTTAGCTGGCTACCTATTAGGCCCAAAAGAAATAAAAAGAGCTTGGGTACTGACATTAGAAAAACATCAGACATAATACAACTGTTTATTAGTATCATTTAAGGTAAAAGTGCATATAAATATTTCCTTTATTGATCAATTTATCTATTATATTAATATTCTATTATTCTTTTCATCAAACAAATATTCATGGAACATTATTTTTATGTTATAGGCACTAGGAATGCAATGATGAAGAAGGGAAACAAGATCTTTACTTCCAAGGAGCATATATTCTAGCACGAAGTTATAATAAGCAAGGTAACAAATAATATAAGCTCTATGATAAAATAGAGAAAAGAAATAGAGTGGTTAGCTTGTATTGGAAATGTTACTTAAGACAGAGTGATCAGAGATGGCCTTTCTCAGAACAGTATTTATGTAGACACTTGAAGGGCAAAAAGAAACCTCTTGTTTGAAGATTGAGAAAAGGCATTAACAGTAAGTAAATATGAATAAGACATGCCACTCCCCACAAAAAAATTTTGGGTTCCAAGACAACAGTACAAATGATGTATACACCTATCTAAATATTTAAAAGTTATAAATCAAGATAAAAAAAGTTAATATAATATTTTTTATCCTCCCACCTTGACAAATAAACCTTCGTAACCACCTAGAAGGCCTGCTTTGAATTTAGAAGTCTTGGACTCCTTGAAATTCTTTGTTGGCACCTGGTGGCATGGGGAGAGCCAGCCCCATCCTTAGGCCTGTTTCTCATTCTCTTCCCATCCCTGGATACGTCCCACAATATGAGGAACTCCATATCCTCATGTGGACACCCCAGTCCACACATCCAAGCTGTGTCCACATCCCACTCTCAGCCACCCCTTGGTAACCTCTTAGGCCCAGAGGGTACCTGCACCTGTGGTGTGATCCCCGAACATCTGGAGAACAGACTTGGGGAAGAGGCCTGTACCGGCCCTGGAAGCAGGCTCAAGAACATTTGAGAAGAAAATCCCAGGGTACTGGGTATAGGTAGTGTGGTCTATTGAGGAGTGGTGTGGACACCAGGAGGACATGACCCTTTGATCACAAGGACTCCTAATCCTATGGAATGGAGTTAAGCTGAAGAAAGGACAGAATGAGGCTTTCTACATTGTTAGGGTCAGGGCAGAAACCTCTCTTGCCTGGGTCTAACATGGTAATTAATTAGATTAAAGAGTTATTGGTGGGGGTAGTATTGTGTACAACTTACCTGGGCTTGGCCATCTGAAGGGCCACCAGATCAAAGTCCATGTCCATATTTTCAACAGACTGACCTTGCTGAAAGTTGTCCCTCTCTCTTCCTTTTTTTCACGGGGGAGAAGGAGAGAGAATCCGACAGCTGTTAATGTAAAGCTCTAGAGCTATGACCAAGGTTGGAATAGTTCAGAGAATTAAAAAAGGCCAGTATGCCTGGAAGGAGGGAACCAGGAGATGAAATAGAAAGAAAAGCAGGAGGCAGAACACACGGGGACTTTTAGGTTATCCTGAAGAGTTAATTTTTCCCAAGTGTAATGGAAGGTTATTAATTTGAGCACAATCTGCTATGCTTCATATATATCTCATACAGGCATTTTTGTCTGTTAAAAATGATGTTAAATGCCTGAGGTGATGGATACCCCAATTCCTGATTTGGTTAATTCATATTGTATGCCTGTATCAAAACATCACATGTACCCCATAAAGATATACCACTATCATGGACCCACAATAATTAGAAATAAAAATTACAAAAAAAATGATATTTCAAAATGCCAGTCTGGATTGTGGATTCCAAGGAATAGTTTCTAGTCAAGTACCTGGTGGCATTTCTCCGTACTCCCACTTCCATTAAACTAATATCCCCTACTACAAGAGCACCTGCATGGAGAAAGTATCACCAGATCCATTTTATGAGTTAGAAAACAGAAGCTCAGAGGGCTCTTCAAGGTTGCAGAATAGAAAATGGTTAGGAGCATGGAGACATCTGATTGGGGTCCTGAGTATCCCATATGTTGGCCAACCCACTTTGGGTGAGTTGATTTCTCCATCTTTAGTTAATAAATCATCTAATAAATGGTGATAATAATAGTATTGACCACCTAGGGTTGTTGGGGTCATTTAAATGACGTAATGCAAAATAGTGCATTTAGCAGAATGTCTGGCATATAAAATATGGTCAGTGAACATCTCTTTATTGAAATTACTACTATTATTATTACTACTACTACAACTAACTCCACTATTACTGTTACTATTATTCAGGGATACATTAAGACATTGAGAAAACTTAAACTTAGGTTTTCTGATTCAAAGACTAGTGCCCTGGCAGCCTTACACTATGGTTAAGAAGAAAAAAGTCAAACATCATCATTATTTGTAGACAACGACCATCATAATACGACAGGAGGTAAAGTCGGGGCATTGGCGTCTCATAATTTTGTAAAGGCAAAGCCGTTTCCCTTTCTGTACAGTCTCACTCACTGTGAAGCTGGCTTGGAATCAGCAGCTGGAGGAAGCTCTTGAGTGTTCACACAAATGAAGTGTGACAGTTTCGAAAATATAAAGCAATGAGCTACAAAAACTCATTACCATTTGGCTTTTGGCTTCAGGGCTCGAGGTTCAACCCTCTCTGTCTCTGTCTCCGTCTCTTTTACACACACATGTATACACACACGCAGATATAAGACATACATGCAGTTTTCCCCACATTGGCCCATTCTTTCTTAGACCCACTTTAATGTCCTACAATTATTGTAGATAATCCACATATAACCTACCAGTTAACTATCTGTAGATGTGCCACATTTGAAATTTCATGATGGCAAGTATCTTGTTGCATTAGACTTGGTATTATATTTATGAAAAGTTCAGTGGGTTAGGATATGGTAATAAGGTTTTTTTTCAGAATAAAATATTATATTCTCAGACATTCTACCCAGATGTTGTCCTGCTTCTGGGAAAACTTCTGGCCATTGTACCTGAGAAGCATTTTGAGGTCAGGCAGACTGGGATCAAATCCTGGCTCTCCAGGGCAAGTTTCGACCTCTCTGAACCTCAGTTTTCTTTTCTCTTAGGAGGACTACCACAAATCACTACTTTTGCTACTGTTAATGTTTATTATTTTTATTATTACTTGAAACTGGAGTGGAAAGAGTTTGAGAAACTTGTCGTCATCCAAATCTACCACTTAGGGGGAAAATCTTTGATGAATATTAAAGAGCAGGTTCTCAGCCTGAGCTTCTCAGAAAGCAAAGCCTGAGGCAAGGGCTGTGTGTGGGTAGCTCGTTTTTGGAAGTCATCTCACGTATGAGGAGTGGAGGACCAGGGAAAATGAATCAAGGATGACAGAAAAGCCAATTCATGGGAACGTTGTTAAGCCGATCTCTGCTGGGCTCAATAACTCCATTGCCTATAGTCACAGTGTTTCGCTGGAAACTGGGTGTAACGTAGCGTAGAACTGACCATCTGAAAGAAGGAAGAGTAGGACAGTAACTCGCTAGTTTCCATCCCCAGTGTTCAAATGTTGACCCATGGGTAAGTAACTCCTTAGAGCTCCCAGGATGCACAGGTGTGAATGCCAGAAGGTTCCTGTGATCATCCCACCGTGTGGCTGTGAGAGGCCTCAGGGCAGAAAGTGAAAGATCCGCATTGCAGCCCAAGTCAAGGGCTGTCAGGTCACACTGTTGTTCGCTGGCTGCTCATGGTCATAGCAAAAGATGGGTCAAGAGGATGAGAGACCTGGCCAAAGATGAATCTTCTATACAAGCATTTTCCTTAACGATAGGTTAATAACAGTGGATAAGCCCCCATCCAATTCCAAAGAATATAAATTGCTTATAAATTTGAATAACGATTAGTTTCCTTGGGGGATAGAAAATGCAGGCAAACCCCTTATTTTCCCTCTTCTGTTTGATGCAGGGATTTTCAACTTTGACACTACTTAACATATCGGGCCTGATATAAAGTTTTTGTTTGGGGGGTGGGCTGCCTCATGCACTGCTGGGTGTTTAGCAGTATCTCTGGCCTCTGTCTACTAGATACCAGTAGAAATTTCCCCTCCCCCAGCCCCCAAGTTGTGACAACTGAAAATGTCTCCAGACATTGCCAAGTATTTCCTGGGGACAGGCAGTTGTCTCTGATAGAATTGAGATGTCTCTCCTGCCTCCCCTTTCTCTCTACTCCCCAGCCCACAACCATTGACCCTTGCGGCTGTTCTACCAGCCCAGGCTCATGAGTGGTTCATAGCTATGACTTATGTCTCCATCCTAGTGACCTGTACCAACTGAGCTTTTTCTCTGCAGTTCTGTTGACTAGAAGGGCTATTAAAAGCGACTTGATAGGGGCCAACACAACTGGATATAATTAAGAGCAGTTAAATAAAAGAATCTTCTAAAAAAAAAAAAAGGATAAAGGGAGTACTCAAATAGTTTGCTACAATGAGTTATGTTTAAAAATATTTTTTATGTGTTTGTCTCCACGTTAAAATGCCCCTCATTTAAAAAGGAACAGTTTAAACAGTACTTCAGAATGTTTCCTTTGGTAAGCATACACCAGACCAGCAAATTAAGAAAGATGATATAAATCTGCCCAGGAACAATTTTTTCCCTTTCAAATGTTACATCT
>NW_012153729.1:2704754-2711270 GCF_000956105.1 Propithecus coquereli
TAAAATGTTAATGGTGATTTTTTACTGATTATTAGAGCATATGTTACTAATATTTTAGTAAACTTTTCCTTTTAGAAAAATTTTAAATTTACAGAAAAATTATAAAGACAGTATAGAAAGTTCCATACATACATCAGTTTTCCCTACTATTAACATGTTGCATTTGTATAGTACATATGTTACTAATATTTTAGTAAACTTTTCCTTTTAGAATAATTTCAGATTTACAGAAAAATTATAAAGGTAGTACCAAGGCTTCACATATACCACGCACTCAATTATTCCTATTATTAACATCTTACATTAGTATGGTACCTTTGCCACAATTAATGAACCCATATGAACAGTTTAATGTTAACTGAAGTCTACGCTTTTTTCAGATGTCACTGGTTTTTCCCTAATGTCCTTTTTATGTCAGATCCCATTCAGGACACCACATTACATTTAGTCATCGTGTCTCCTCGGGCAGCTCTTGACTGTGCCAGTTTGTAGCATCGTTTTAAACTCTGGGCTCCTCAATCAACAGGCATTGGGGAAACCTGAAGGTATCCCAGGGCAGAGCAGTCATGACTGTGGATGAGGAAGCAGGGTCAATGCTTCGCTATCTGTGTGTACGTAAGGGGAATGTTAGATAACTGGAATTTGATTAGATATCTCTAACGTTGAAACAACAAAGAATATAACTTCATAACTATGCAAAAGGTTCCCAGACACACAAAGACTTTCCATGGTTTTGGATTCTGGTCCCAGGATCCCTTTCTAGCCTCATTTCTTTCTCTCCTTCTTATGTCCTGGAATCCAGGTGACCATACTAGTTCTGCCTCAGTGCTGGAGGCGTGTTGTTAAATCAGTTTGGGATGTCTTTCCCCTATATCGACATCCTAACCATCACTCAAGGTCAGTTCCTCTAATAAGCTTGCCCAACCGTCAGACAACTTCTCCATCTATTCTGTTCCGCAGCCTCAGCTTGTACCTTGTCCAGTTACTTTTGCATTCTAGATGTGTGCAAATAATAACAGTAACAACCATTCATGACATTTTTACCACGTGCTCTGTGCAAGTGTTTTTCATGCATTGCCTCATTTATTCTCCACGGCAAGCCCAGAGGGTAGGTAGCAGTTACCCCACTTTACTGAAAAAGATTTTGTGGCACAACACATTTAAGCAAATTATTCATTCTCCCATAGCTGGTAAATGGGTAGGCAACACCTCAAACCTAAATCTGTCTGATTCTTGACAAGGTCTGACACTAGTGCCTCTTTATTCCCGCTTCCCACATGTCCCTGCCACCACCTTCTTGGTGAAGCCCACCACTCTTCATTCTAAAACAGGCTGTAAGCTACTTAGAAAGAGGGATTCCATTTTGTTCACACCCACATCCACAAATTGCTTAGTTCAATGCCGTATGCATTGAAAGCATTTGATAAAGGATTATCGAAATGATTTTCTTAGATTAAAAAAAAATAACCAAAGTTATTCTGGCCTGTAAGCTTGATCCTGGCAGCTCTGAAAGTAAGTTGGAAGAATGCTCATGGGAAGAGAAGAGCTAAAAATATCTTCTCATTAAAGTAATGATCAGAAATACCAGTGAACTTTGCGAATAGAAATGCTTCAGGTTCTCCAGTTATACGCGGTTCTGGGGCTGAGGTCTAATTGTAGGAAACAGTGCCCTGTCCAGGGCGCTTCCCTTGCCCACACTGGAAAATGACAAGGTGTGGTGGAATGCGCTCTGCTCTGGGATTCAGGCATTCAGCTTGCAGTCTGCCAGGCACTAACGCTATGACCTCCAGAAAGTTCCTTAATCATTCTGGGCTCCAGGTTCCTCACCTGTAAAATGCTGGTGAAGAATCTTGGGCAAACTCTAAAGATTCCTCCAGCTCTAACATTCTATGATTTTAGGCGCAATTATGTGAGCCCTGGATGCAATGCTCATCCACGCAGACTTTCTGGAAAAAAAGGGAAGGAAAAAGGAAAAGAAAAACACTTCCATAAAAGTATTTATAGTACAGCCAGTGACTATGAATCATGGCATAATTAATTCTCCTTTATAAAGTTGCCTTGTTCCCTAGCAGTGCAGTAATTCCCAAGCCCTTCTCAGCAGCCCCATTGACAGATACAGCATTCTCCTTGTCTCTTTGCACTGAATAAGTTCAAACCACCCAGACTAATCTCTGAGTCTTTGCCAGCTCCGAAGTCTGTAGCTGGATGATTCTAATCACCTGTGACTGACTGACAGACTGGGTTAATAAAGGACATAAGATATACGTGATCTATCTTGACTTCAACTAAGCTCTGGATTAATTTCCTCACATTAGTTTTGTCCACCAAGTTTTAATATTAAATGCTTTATAATTTAATTATGATTTGCCCAGAACATCATAGCCATAGGCTGGTTTGAAATCTCTATGTGCTGGTCCTGTAGTTATGGTAGATAAAAATCCTCTTTGGCCAATCTATTTGAAACTCTGTTTCTTAAATCTGATTCTTTCTGGTGCAGATTCTTACAATTTGTCATTTTAATAACACCTCCCAGGATAATATTTTCTCATAAAGCTTTCTCTATCTCAGAACTCATTCTAGGGTTCTTAAAACGGTGTTTAAGGAGCTACCTGCAAGTTTTCATGCCAGAGAGCTTGATGTCATCTTGATTATGTTTTGTAAATTTTCTTTTTATTTACTACATGTCTACTTTCAAAATTGAATTGAGGAACCACACATTTTCAGTTCCTTCCCCCTGAATTAGGGAACTAAAGAAGTAGAATGAAGCTAACAGCAGCTGATTTTGTTTTGAGGCATTCTACAGAATGGCCAGAGTGAGAAAAATGGTGTGCTTGTGAAACACAAATGCATGAGTTGTCGCTCTTCCCATCTCATGTCACGCTTGAATTTCGGTAGAAACGATGTAGACAAAGAATAATGCAACAACAATTTAGATTTACTCTTTGACTTTGAGCAAGGTGGTTTAACTACCTGATATTGGGGGGTTTTTTCACATGTAAAATAAAGAACTTGGGCTGGATAACTTCTGAGGCTTTTTTTAAAAAGTAGTGTCTCAAGTAAATCTGGATCAATTTATTTTATAACTATCTAAGCTGGCTCATGTCCTAAAAAAATAGATATTTTAGGGATCATTTTAAAGTTCCTTTAAAACAATCTTTACTTTGAATGATATGCCTTTGTTGTATCCCTTCGGGGTAATACTATATAAAGTGGTGAATTTATCCAATAGAAACCTCATCATCCTTTTATCACCTGAGATAGTAATAGAACTTTGCATGCTATAATAAAAGCCTAAACATTTCAGAGTCACTCAGAAAATAATCAGCCTGCCATAATTGTCCCTTAGAAGGAGAGCAATGAGCCAGACTAGAAGTGTAATTCTTGGCAGAAATAACCAGTTTTCTGAAAGTAGGCTCCTTAGCATCCACTTGACCCCAAATTGAGCAGATTTTAAAAGCCTCAGGGATTTCCAGGTTGGTCTCCCTGTTTCATTGCCTTCAACAGAGAGTAGTTAGTCCTTCAGATGCCCTTGTTAAAATTGTGTCTTTCAATTAGATTTCCAATTTGTAAGCAGAGAACATTGTATTACAGTTACAGAAAACAATAGAGACATTTTTTCTTGTTTTAATGATATTTTCCGTGAGAAAAAATTATCTGTTTTACTTCATATCTTATAAAGTACATCAAATAATAAATTTATACACAAACTTTGAGACTCCATGTAAGATAATTTAAAACTTGGACTCTCCCAAGTTATCTGCAACATTAATTATTTTGCACCGTCTGGGGGGCATATCCTCATCTGTAGCAAATTTGACTTTGTAATGGAGCTTAGAAAATCTGTATATACAATTTGAGAACATTGGAGAAAGGGGTGAGGAGTGCACAAATGCTGCACAAAGATTACAAAGGAAATGTTGTATGTTTAAACAACTCTTCTGTTCCATGCAGCTGCACAGACCTCCTGTACCCTCTGCAGTGATGTGTGATGGACGAAGACTGGTGTGTCTTACTAGAGTCCAGCCAACTTCATTTTCTGAGTTAAGTATCTGATTCCTTCCCAGGTGGCTGAACATCAGTGAATAGTCCTACTGATTCCTCACAATGCAACTTCTCTCTCAGAATTTCCTTAGCCCAGTGAGACAAATCTTCCAGGGAAAAGCTATGTGTTCAACATGGCAATTTTTGATTTCTCTTACTACAACAAACGGTTACTTTTAAAGCTTACTGAACGTTCATCAGCTCCTACCATTTGAAAGGGAACGAATATGGTAATGTACTCAGTGAAGAGTGGCATTTTTAAATAAGGCAACCATCCTTTGGAATTTTACAGGTTTCTGTCTTTAGGGATGATACCTATTGGTCTGGAAGATTTCCTAGAATGGTACTTAAGATACACACAGGTAAAAATCTACCGTTTCTGGTGGAGAGAAACAACTGAATTTGATTAAACTAGGATCTGAGTTCTTTGAAGACATGACCTTGTTCAAGAGTGTAGTGAAGTTCTGCTAGTTGGGTAAGGCTCTCTATGGGAAATTTACATGAGAAACATAGAGATACCCTGGAAACAAAAGGATGAGGACTTAACTCCTCTCTGAAATTACCAAATTTCCAGTTAATGGAACTAGCCAGGTTGGATCAACATGGATGGCCACGATTGATGTGCAATGAAAATGAAATGTGTTAATGTGAAATGTGAAATGTGTTAATGAAAATGAAAGGTGAAGGGGCTCTCAGATCAAAATCTTCAATAAAAGCAGAAGATAGAAGTGTAGGAGTTAGTCCTTGTACCAAGAGCTAGGTGTTGAGGGTAGACTTGAGGCACTAGGGCTGGCTCAAAGAAGCTATGGTGCACATCTCTTTCCATCTGCACATTCAATGACTCTATGTTGGTAGTTTGGAAATGGCCATGGTGGGAGAATTTACACCACAGAAATTGGCAAATGTTACAAACCCATTTTTCTCCCCAGAGGGGCAGTTAAACATTTATCAGGGTATACCAACTTTGGGTCCAAACACTGGACGAGGCCTCAAATCAGCCTACCTGGTGATAGGTTTTTTGCCTGAGGAAATGGTGGGAGAGGTAAGAGAAAATTGGAAGGGCTGTTTCACTAGCCAGAAGGGCATTCATGACTTAGTATTTCTTTAGTGTTGATGAACTGAAGAATTCTGGTTTTTGGTCTAAGAGAGCCAGACTTTATGGATTCTGCACAAACTATATAAAATTCCATCCCTCATTTTCCCAAACCAATTCTCTCTTACTACAACAAATGATTACTTTTAAAGCTTACTGAATGTTCCCAGCTCCTACCATTTGCAATCAGACTCTAGCTTGTTTGGAGTGATATGAGAGGTTTCTTAAATCTGGTGTGGGAAATGGAAAGAATTCAATTCTTGGTGGTCAAAAAAACTGGGAAACGATTCTTTTCATATCGCTGAGGAAAACATTGGCCTTGTTCTTTGGCCTTTGGTTTCATAAATAAGCGTGTTAAGGATCAAAACAGCATCAGAGCCATAGTTTCCCTTAACATCATGATTTATTTTATTCTTACCATTTTAAAATCGAAGGAGTTGGTTCTTCAGGGGAAGTTTCCTCAGATAAAAATGTCCTTTTCTCTCTTACTGAACTTCACCCTCTAGTCCTATTTAGAAGATATCATTTTATTGGTTTTAGCTTCTCATATATTTCTCAAACAGAAAGATCCCACCAGACAGAAACCTACCATTACCTCTTCACTGTTTAGCTCCTTTTCTCAAGCTTACTGATACCTGGTAACCTCTTGGCCTTTATTTCCTTTGAATTCTATTCTACAGTACATTGCATACATTAAAACCAGGTAAAGAAGATGTTTTGGTATGATATGAGATGAAAGCTTCATATTGTGCATGGTCATGGTATTAGATTTTCTGTGTATTGTTCATATCTGTACATAGAACTTTATACTTCTCAATGCACTTTCATCTGCAATACCTGATTTGGCTTGTATGCAATCTTATAAAGTTAGTGGCATTATGTGCTCTTGTTATAAACTCATCCTTCATGCCACAAATATAAGTGTGAGATGCTGTGCTAAGTATTGAGGGTATAGCATTGAAGCATACTCTGCCTTCAAGGAGATTTATAGGCCAGTGAGGGATAAAGAAAGTAAATGGGAAATGATATCATAAGGGAATATCTGCTATGACAGGGCTCCATGGGAATGCATAAGAGAGATAATTAATAATGTTTTGGGGCTATAGTGGATGTAAACCTCGGCCTTTACCGTATCAGTACATGGTAGCCTATCTTCCAACTGCTAACACCTGCACTTCTTTACCTAAGGGGGCATTCTCTGGTCACCCAGACTAATCATCCCTTGACCAATGACTGATGGGCATTAGTGTATGATTACCCCAGCTCCCTTGATCCTTAGATGAGATAACTCTAGATGCATGCTTCATACTGTTTTCTTTACTTTCCCAATCATATCAGCCTCCAATTACTTGCAGTGGTAACTGTCTTAATAACATTTTATT
>NW_012153729.1:2713245-2715625 GCF_000956105.1 Propithecus coquereli
AAATCAAGGGAAAGAATGGCATAGCCAAGTGATCCCCGATGGACTTCAGGGTGTCACTGTTCACTAACTGACCTTTTCTGTTGCTGTCATTGATGCCTTCACCCCTGCCCCCTGGCTGCTGCTCTGCCAGTATCCACTGTCCCTGAACATTCACTACTATGCCACTGGAATCCCCATATTATAGTGAAATATTTCTAACTCTATACCTGCACTTCCTTTTTTTTTTTTTTTTCCTTAAGGATCAAATGCAGGCCACAGCATCTGATTGGCAGAGTTAGTTAATATGCCCAGAGTCTAGATTCTAAGAGGAAAAGGCAGGATATTTTTCATGCTCCTTTGCTATATAGCAGAAAAGTAGAATTCTACCTCTGCCCATGATTTGAATGACCATAGGTCCTGGTTTGATAGAATAGGCAGGATTTTAGCCTATTGTTCAGATGTTCTGATTAATTAGTGCTCCCTTTATTCTAAAATGCATCCGGGTTTGGATGATAAATGGTATGCTTGCCCTGTCTATCATGGGATTTTTTTCCCCATATTAAAGTGGTGTTTAAATGCTGAAAATTCAGATTTTATACTCTTTGTTTCTCACCAAGAAACAAAGCGTGACTGATGCTCTCCTTTTTCTCCCGAAGAAATGGGGATAGAAACATGCTTTTGCGAATTACTGCCTCTTGAGGTTCTTTTAAGTTTAATCACTTTGATCAGAGCAAAAAGTCAATGCTAACTGAGCACAAAGATTGGTTCCCTTCAGAGTCCAGCAATGCATCCTAGTTATAGACACTTTCCTTATTGATGGGCCACAAAGGTAGAGAACAAATAAGTCCTCCCATACAAAACCTTAGCAAACGAATTCATCACACATCTGTCTACTGTTAAATAGCATGCTTTGTATGCCCAAAGCAAGATGTGGTCAGATGAGAAAGCTTTCTAGAGATAGTAGTTAGGCTAGGGTAGTTTATGGTTTATGTGAGTCAAGTGGGATCAAAGAGTAAAAGGAATGTCTTCCCCCAACCCATAATTGGTATGGTGACCAAAATCAACCACTTACCCACCACAGCCTGAAAGTGACATCTTCTCTTCTCCCTATTTTTCTAGCCCATTTTGTCTGGGACATTAATTTACTCTTATCACTCACTTCCTGGTATAACTATGTTTTCTCCCCATCTAAATGATACATATTTTGATGGTCCATATCACTTTTGTTGGGTACCCTTTGAAATAAGAAAACATACCTTGGTCATCTTTGTGTCTCCATTTACACCTGATATAGTGATTTGTATGCAGAGGTTATGAAAAATAATTTCTTCATAACACTTTACTTAAAATTTAAGAACACACAATATAATGCACATAATAAAAGTTCAAAATGTGTGTTAAATGATGGAACATAATTCTGAGTATAAAAAACCATTTGGAAATTACATAAGTTTCTGGAGATACTGGGTGAAGAGTGCTCAGGATTTTGTAAGTTCCACAAAGAAATAGAGTAGGAATCTTGGGAGGTTTTTATTTTTTCAGGTACTGTCAATATAACACAGTAAAGGGGAAGCAGTTTTCTTCCAAAAGAAAGTTACTATCCCCCTGGAAGTTACTGTTCTGAGTTTATTTTAATGAAATTATACCTTATGAGTTTTGATTGGCAAGGACTAAAAATTGTGGTCATTCTGACTTATCTTGGTATTTTAGTTCCCTGAGATGAGTTTGTTCTTCATCATAGAGAAGTAATAAACTGAAAATAGATGCCTCCAAGAGATTATAATAGATGAACTCTTTCAAAGGGGAAATTGCTTTTGCTCAAAGAAATGTTCTCACCATTTTACTTTTTTGATTGTTCTATCACACCTTATTTCACATAGGAAGACATTTTATTTAATTACCGTAATCAAGTGTGCAGTTCATAGGAAGTGACTCAAAGGAAAAAGGTGTAGACTCCTATGAACTGATAACATAGAAGCTGGTGACCACACAGGAAGGCCTTCAACATCGAAACACAATGTTAGTTTTGTGCCAGGATTCCTTGGCCAATTATAAGGCACTGCGTTCCATTATACATATTTACCTTACTTCATGGAATTGCTTTCAAGTAAGGTTTGCAACATACATTACATGTATGGATTTCACTTATATGTCATTACCGTGTGTGGTTTAATCTTGTTGAAATGCATACCTTTCCTAGTTTTGAGTCTAAAATGAAGAAGTAATATTTGCTCATTCACTCAAAAAATGTTTATTGAGTGTCTACTATGTGCAAGGCATTGTTCTTGGGTATGCAGATACAGAAATAAACAAGACAGTATTCTTTTTCAGTCTTGGCATATTAGGGTAATGGGAAGAGAATGGGGGTGGAGACAGATAATAAACAATGAACTAGTAAATA
>NW_012153729.1:2717605-2763957 GCF_000956105.1 Propithecus coquereli
TATTTCTTTAGCTAGTTAAGTTCTGTGAGTCTCAATTTTCTAATCTCTAAATGGGTATAATAACTCCCATAATTATACTGCAAGGTATATATTATTATGTGAGGTAATGTATATGAAAGTATTGTACATTGGAAAGCCCACAAAGGTAAGGTATTATTAATAATAACCATCATTTAATGCTGTTCACACTTGACTTGTATATATAGTTACTCCACAAAGCCTGTGATTATCCAAATTGGTGATTAGAAGAGCAACCGAAGTTCTGCACAAAAACAACACTTGAACCCAAAGATGAAAAAAAAAATTCCTTCCACCACAAAGAGAAAAGTTTCTCCCTTATTCTATTTTGTGAAGGGGAAACAGGAATCTAAATAAATCTTAAATACTTTGTTTTCAAAATATGGATGTTAAATCAGAAAAATAAACTAGAAACAAAGAAGAAAAGCTACAGTAATAACAACAGCAGCAAACAAACTAAGAGTTTTTGGCCCAATTCAAACCAATAACCTATATTGTAGGTAATGATGGTGATTATTCCATGTATTCTCTTTTTATTAATAGAAGAAACTCAAAAAAAAGAAGAAAAAATGGCCATCATCTGGCTTTGTTTTAATATTTGTGACCATACATAAAAAGAGAACTGGAAAAGAATAATTGCTTCTTGTTTGATTCATGTAAACAGTCATTTTTTATTTTCATAAAGACAAAACAAGACAAAAAGCATTCCCTTATAAAATTTTAAATTGTTACTAAATTACATAGATAATCTCTTCTACTCTGTTTTACTGTTGGTGAATGTTTTACCTATTGTCTCCAATTATTTTGTATGGCCATGTTCCAAAGATAAATAAAAATAATATTTGGTTTATGCACACTTTTTATTAGCCATATTCTAAAAAGATTTTTGTTTCCAAAACAAGTTGAGTAGTCATGCTTTCTATTTTTAATTTGTACTTAACACTCCATTTCAGTTCTCACCATTCATGTGCTCTGTGTTTACTTACCTCACTTCAGACAGGTCTGTTTTCCTTTCTCCTTTATGGAAACCTTCACCATCTGTTCCCAATGCCAAAATAGCCTACCACGGAGTTTAGGTTTAAAGGGTTTGGGGGTAGGGGGTGGCAAGGAGAGCAAAGAAAAAGAAAAAAAAATGAACTATGCCAGTTGAAATTCGAGTTAATTAATGGAAAACTTTCAGGTTAGTATGACATTTTTTATTGCACAGTATAAAATGAAGCATGAATTTCCCAAAATTTATTTATTGTTATATATACTATTAATATTATTCAGCCCTTTTCTGTTTGCAGGGTGGTTGGTCTTTACAAATTTTACATTGTCATCGCATGTATAAGCAAGATCAGTTTGGAATAAGAAACATTATGACCATTTTACATTAAAAACAAACTAATTCCCTTGACACTTTTCACCAAAGATATATGAACTGTCAGTAAGTATATGAAAAGATGCTCGACATCATTAGTCATTAGGGAAATATGAGTTTAAGCCACAGAGAGATGCTATCTCACACCCACAATGATGGTGATAACAAAGAAAAGACAATAATAATTTTTGAGAATGTAGAGAAATGGGAACTCTCATATATTGCTGGTGGAAAGGTAAAATGGTAAGCCATTTTGGAATACACTTTGGCAGTTTCTTAATAAGTTAAACAAATGTACCTAGATACTCCATTCCTAGGTGTCTACCCAAGAGAAATGAAAATGTATGTCCACACAAAAACATGGACATGTATGTTCATAGCAGCATTATTTATAATAGCCAAAAAGTGGAAACAGCTCAAATATTCATTAATTAGTGAAGGAATAAATAAAATGTGGTGTTTCTATACAATAAAACACTACTCAGCAATAATAAAATAAAGCACCGATACAGGCTACAACATGGGTGAACCTCGAATGCCTTATGCTAAGTGAAATAAGCCAGGTACAAAAGATCATGTAATAGTAGGATTCCACTTATATGACATGTCCTGAAAATACGAAATCTATAGAGACATAAAATGCGTTAGAGCTTACCTGGTGGTGTGGTGGAAAGAGGAATTAATTGTAAAGGAGCATGAGGGGTCTTATTGTGGTGACTGAAATGCTGTAAATTTGGATTATAGTGGCAGATGCATGACTAGGTACATTTACTAAAAATCAATGAATCGCACACTTAAAATGGCTTTGAGTACTGTAGTGAGTTTTCTGTGCAGGTGTTTTAAGATGGTTTCAGTATGGAAGGGGAGGTTAGCTCTCTTCTAGGAAAGAGACTTGCTAAGGGTTAGTCGATTCTGTCTCTGTGCCACCTGCTCCCACTATGAAAGCTTTATGACCAATAAAAACAGGAAATATACCATTCCTGGAGCTCAGATTTTATATTTCCCTGCCCCAAAGGAAAACATAAAGTCCATGTTAACCTTCAATTTTATGCATTTCAGGTGTTCAAAACAGGGTACAGTGTAACGCGGGGAACTTGAAAAGCAGAACATTTGACCTCAGCATCCTGAAATCAGGTGTGGGACGAAGGAAACAAGACATCTTGTAATTAACGCAAATCCAAGGCCAGATGAATAATAAATACAGCAGAGACACGTCGGGGAAGTGTCACCAGAGAGACTGAACAGTGCATTTTAATATGTATCCTGTCATACTTAATGGAAACTGCATATGTTAAAATTCAAATAAAATCCAAAAATTAAAATCATTCCTCCTTTTCACTAAGCACTTATTACAGCAGCAACTTTGAAATCACTTTCTCCACGATAACTCAGTATTATAGCAGCATTTCTTTCATCGATATACATTAATTGGCTGTAGACTCTATAGGACATTCTGCTAGACGGAGGAGTGCAAGGGGGTATTAAATATCCTTGCTCACTTTGCCAATTTGCAGGGTAGTGGAAGATATAAGACAAACCTATACATGGATAAATAACTGCAATAAAACAGAAGAATACATGCTAACACCACGTAGTGGGTGGTAGTTTTTAAATGTATATCAATTAACAGGTCCTAGGCTGGTTGCATGAAAATTGTTTGGAAAATAAATAACAATACAGCTCCCCTAGTCCTACACCATCCCCTTTACCCAGTGTGGTCTCAGAACAAGCAGCATTGGCATTTCCTGGAAACTTGTGAGAAGTGTAAGATCACTAGCCCCCTCCTAGACCTATTGAATCACAATCTGCATATTTAGTAATTTTCCTGGGTGATTCATAAGCACATTAAACTTGAGGAAGCAGTAGTCTGGACTATAGAATTAGATGCTCCAGGCATGAGAATCTAGGACTGTGTATTCTTTTAATGTATGGCTAATAGGTTAGAGTTTATTTTATTTTTAAAGTTTTTTGTTCGTTTTATTTATTTTAGTTGAAAATAACAAAGCGTATATATTTCTCATAAACAAGTATCTTTTGAAATATGTATGCATTGTGGAATGGCTAAATGGAGCTAATTAACATAGGCATTCCTTCACGTATTTATCATTTCATGGGGGGGAGGTGAGAACACTTAAAATCTACTCTTTTAGCAATTTTCTGGAATAGGATGCGTTGCTATTAATTATAGTCACCATGTTGTATTATACAATACAGTTCTTGCAGTTATTCCTCCTAACTAACTGGAATTTTGTATACTTTGGCCAACATTTCCCCACTCCTCTTACCAGCCTTAGCGCCAGGTAACCTGCATTTGGAAATGTGTGCTATTAAAAGGGCTCCAGAGTGTTCTGTTCTTGAATTGTCCAGAAAAGGCAGTTATCACAGAAGACAGATAATATAATAACAGCAGAGACCTCCAGAATGGGTGGTCTTTCAGTGGGTCTGGAGGGTCAGTAGAAAGTGGGTGGGGAGAGCAATTCCACAAAAGCAAAGGTGTTGAAGCAGCACTGCTTGTGGTCTGTATGAGGAATGATGAGTAGGGCTGCTTAGTTGGCACCAAAGGTTTACAAAAGAGCCTTAGAGATTAGAGACAGGAGTTGGTGAATCACCCACATCCTGAATACAGACTGTGGAGTCTGACTGATCGGGACAGGCAGCAGGAAATTGTTGAAAGTTTGGGGAAAGAATGGTGTAAATAATAAGTGATTTAAATGTAAATGTAAAGTGATGTTTCAGAAAAATTAATTTCTCAATAGAGCTTGCCATGGATGAAAGAAAAGCAAAGACTGGTCTTGAATTTGAACCTGGTTTTCTGGGTTTCTTCGCACCCATTCATACCTTTAAGGCACTGATTTTCATCAAGATCACTTATACTCGTGAAAGGCACTGCAATATCTGACTGTAGTTGTTCTTCCTGGATAATGATGTAAGATGCCGGATGTAAATATTCCTTTTGACTAGAGAGCTATTTTCTGGAATGGCTCCAAGACAAAGGAGGTAGAAATACAAAAGCTAAGGAATGAGATAGCTCTTAGATTTTGTTGTTCTCTCTGAGAAGATAAAACTGAAACCCCTATCAGAAAGGCAGGATTAACCGAGAGATTATGATATTGCAAATTACAATAGACCGCAGGAAAGCCTGGTGGGAGACTTGCATCTAGTGCAAAGGAAGACATTGCTCTTTCTGATTAGGAAGGTCATAACCTGGACTGGAGTTTTTTCCTTTTGATGCTAAGAGAAATACTAAGAATAAGCCAATGTATTGTAAAAACTATTTTATGGATTACTCTAAGGCCCAAAATTCCTAGAAAGGGTGATTGTTTTCTTCGAAAAGCCAGAATTTGATTTTATGCTTCCAGTGGAGAAGATTATTTAGAAGAAGGAGCAGGTTATTTATTGGTCATTTCCATGATTCTAAAGAGAGGTGACCTCCGTGATTGAATTAGGAGACATAAAGATTTTTGAGCTGTCTCTTGGTTTCCATCCTGCAAAGGCTTCACATATATTATTTGGCTATTACTAAATTTATGAAGCATCATGATAAACTCAAGCGTTTCCCCTCCATTCACTTGGATATCTCTGCTCTGAAAATTTGGAACCTGGATCGATCTCTGCTCCTCTACCCAGGTTGGTGAGCATAGCCAGAGAAAATTTTGCAAATATGTGGCTTGGTGCCTTCAAAAAGCATTGACCCGATGTCAACTGGTCATTCACCATCTCAGGGCAATGCTTTTGTTTTTTCTTGTTATCAGTTAGGTCTTCTATTCTCATAGCAGCTACGCAAACCATTTGTCTCAAGCTCCCTGTAGAGACCAACTCTCATCCCCAGAAAGATGAGCTCTCACATGGCCTCCTCACACTCTCCTATAAATGGTTAGACATACAAATACATCCTTTTTTTCTCTTTTCCTTTTTTTTTTTTTTTTGAGACACGGTTTCCCTCTGTTGCCTGGGAGAGTACAGTGGTATGATCATAGCTCACTGCATCCTCACACTCCTGGGCTCAAGCGACCCTCCTGCCTCAGTCTCCCAAGTAGCCAGGACTACAGGCATGCACCAACGAGCCCGGATAATTTTTCTATTTTTATTAGAGACAGGGTTTTGCTCTTGCTTAAGCTGGTCTTGAACTGAAGCAATCCTCCTGCCTCGGCCTTCCAGAGTGCTAGGATTATAGGCGTGAGCCACTGCACCCAGCCCAAATAAATCTTTTTATTCTTAAGAAATGTATTTCTTTTCTGGATCACGACAATCCTTCCAATTATACCCGTGATCCCAGTTTTCATTCCTTCTGCTTTCCTCTAAGACCTTGCCCCAACACTGACCCCCTTCTTTCCGTATCTTCAGCTTTTCCTTCTCTACTGGCTCCTTCCTTTCAGTTATAAACATGAACAATTTTCTGCCATTCCAAACAAACCCTCCTTTGACCTTGTGTCTCCTTCGAGCTACTAACTATCCCTCTTCTGCCCTCCACAGCTTTGGGAAAACAACAAAAAAGAAAACTAAGGATGTTTTTATTGCAAAAGAAATATATGCTCATTACATAAAATTAAGAAATAGAATAGTCATAGACGAGAGATACAGGAAGAGAGGAAAAGAGAAGGCACAACCTTAATATTAATAACTAGAGATGACAATTGTTATCAACTTTTATATATGTCTAGCATATTTGTATTTATAAAGATATTTTAGAGGCAAAAAATGGATCTGTACTGTTCACATTGTTTTATAACATGAATATTTTACATTTTTAATGTCGTATGTCATGAAGATAGTTCAATTGTATTGCCTTTCAAACTATAACGCCATTTTTAGTGGCTAAATAGCGTAGCTTGATAATATTTTGAAGTATTAACCAATAGGTTTCTCCCCTACACACCTTTCCTGACAGCCCTGCATGTGGTTATCACAGCTTTTCTCTCTCAGTCCCTCTAACTATAGGGTTCTATACTTAACTAGGCTTAACAGTCTTAACCTGGGTTTGTTACTGCAGAAATGTAGACAGAATTGTAAAAAGAGACTTTCAGAACTCAAAATAGGGGCACTGAAGATAAAAGAAATTTTGAGTTTAGGAGCCTTTCAGGAATCTGGTTTTGAAGAGTTTATGCCGTATCTGTGAGCTGTGTCCATGGCCACCGTAGCCAGGATTCTCATAGGCAAGGGGTTGAGAGCTGGGAATGGTCAGGCTTGTGTTATGCACTTTTTCAACTAAGCCTAGGGATAGGGAAGATAGAGAATCCCTAAACTATATAATCTGAGAGGAGAGAGGAATTAGGCTTGGCATCTCCAAATTCTCTCAGCATCCACCATGCTAAGTAAGAGTTGAGCAGAAATAGAAGTTTGGCAGCAAGACTCCGGGCAGCTCCCCAAGCCTTCTGCAGCCACAGACTGTACTGGGAGAAGGGTCAAACTTTCCTGTGCTTTTGTAAAGGATACAGGTGTAAGATGAACAAGAAAATATTGGCCAAACAGAACGGAACTTGAGCCAAGGGCACATCACGTGGGAAATCTGCACAAGTGACCGGACCCAGGACCAGACCCACACTGTGGACATCTCAGTAGGTTGAGGGGCAACCACAGCCAAGAGTAAGGCTGAATGATGAACATATGGATTGCAGTACTGACAAATGCTAATCGATGATCAGTTACCTTACCCTTTACCCCTCCCCTCCTCTCCTCTCCTCTCTCCCTTCATTTTACTGAAGAATTTTGCAACTTAGAAATGAAATGGCTGCAGGATGAGGAAGGAGAATTTCCTGAATGGATTACTTTTTTCTTGAGAGAGAAAAAAATTGAGTTGAGAAGATAAAGTGACTTCTTCCCATTTCTGAGTAGTAGTGTACAAGAATTATGCCTTCTTTTTTGATAAGGGTGTACCTTAATTTAATTAACCAATCTCTTATTTTTTATATTGCTTTGCTTCCAATTAGTCATTATCACAAGCAATGCATAGCCAAGCATCTTCATTCCTTCTCTCAATTGCTGGCCTTTAGTTATTAATAATTCTTCAACCTGGTGCAACCTGGTTTTACTTCTTTCAATTCCAGCAAAACAACTCTTAGGAAGGTAACCAATGAACTCCATCTTGCCAAGCCCAATGTATTCACCGTAATCTCTATATAGTTGACATCAATTCTTTATTTGGCACTCAGGCAGACTTCCTTCTTCTGAAATTCTCACCTCTCTTGAGTTTCTCAGTATAAGTTTTTCCTTTATTTCCTCTACCTCTCTGATTTTTCTTTCTTAGTTTGCTTCTCCATTTTCCAGTTCTGTCCAAAACCCACTTGGGTTATCATCCACCTTAGTTCCTTTTTCTTCTCCGTATCCACATTTTTTATGTGGGTTCTCAATCACATGTCTATCTCCTAAATATGGTCATTGCTAAATCTTTAGTTCCTGTCTGAAATTTTCACCAGATTGCTTCATTAATGGCATCTTCTGGATATTAATTCATCCATCCATCCATTTATTGATTGAATATTTATTCAGTGCCAACAGAATGCTTGCCACTATTCTAGGCCCTTGTGATACAGCAGTAACAAGCAAAAATATCTGTATTCAGAGACTTTATACTCTACTCTGACACAATAGACAATAAACAAACAATAGGGGGGAAAGGGTATTTTTCAGTCAACAACCCTAAAACCAGCTCATTATCTTCCTCTCTACACCTGTAATTTCTCCTTTAACTATAATAGCCATGAATGATATGATTATCCATCGATCAGCCTTTTTATGCTAGAATGATCCAGAATCAACTTCAATTCCTCTTCCACTTTTATAAGCATTCAAAGGCAGAATTAATTGTCTAGTGGTTAAGAGTCTGGGCTATACTATGCCATAGACCTTGGTTCTAATTTTGTCACTACTAGATATGTGACTTTGGTCAAGATAGTTAAACTCTCTAAGCCTATTCTGGTGTCCAAAAAAATCCTACCTCACAGGATTGTATTGAGTGTAAACGAGATAATAATGAGGTTATTATCCCTGCCTCACATTTAGTTCTCAATAAATAGTAGCTATTGCTCTTTTATTATTATTATTATCTAATTGACCACTCTTGCAGACTCTGTTTTCCAAATCTGCACTGTCCAAAATGGCAGCCACTAACACATGCGGTGACGGAGCATTTGAAATGTGGTGAGCCAAAATTGGATGTGCCATAAGTTTAAAATACACATTGGGTTTTGAAAACTTAATACCCAAAAAGCATGTAAACTATGTCACTAATAATTTTTATATTAATTACATGTTAAAATGATATTACAATATTTTTGATATGCTGTATTAAACAAAATACATTATTAAGATTAATTTTCCATGTTTTGTTTTACTTTTTCAAGGTGGTTACCAGGAAATTCAAACTTACCTATGTGGCTGTCATGATAATTCTACGGGACAGTGCTGTCTAAATATTTCTCATCATTGCTCTTCTGCTTAACACATCTATGGAGTTTATCATCTCTCCTCTCTATCTTGGCCGTGGTATCCTCCCAGCCTCTGCCCTTGATTCTCCTCTGAACTTTCAATCCATCCTCTACACCATTGCCTGATTGATAGCTCTAAAACTTTAGCAAAAACTTTAATTTGCTCTCCACTACCAGGAAGATAAATCCTGTCTCCTTATCTTGGCTCATAGCTCTTCTTGCGATCATACATTTCATACATCTCTGGGCTTTCTTAGAACTCTCTTCCTCACAGTTCTCACGGAATCTGGCTACACAGAGACATTTCATGCTTCTACGCTTTTGCCCAGTTTCTCTGTACCTGAAATGACCCCTCTGACCTTGACTACCCAAAGAATTCCTGCTCCTTTGTCCTCAAGAATTGCCTTCAGTTACCTGTGTGAAGTTTCTCCCACCTCTCCTTTTAGCTTTTAGTTATACAGCCAAGCTCTCACTCATTGTCCTCGTCCTCCTGCTCTGTTATTTGTTCTCTCTCTCTGGAGTATGAATTTCCTAACAAATGTGGTTGTAATTCATTACCTCTTTATTCGGTATACACATTGAAGTATTTGTAACATACTAAGTACACACACAAAAAAAATGCTTAAAGGAAGGATAGATTGGAGGCTTATTTTTAAAAGATAAACAAGTAAATAAACCATAATAACAACAGCATCATCTAAACATTCAGTATTGTGCATACTGTATTTGAAAAAAGAACCACGTTGGAGACAAACCAATTGCCTAAACAAATACAACGTAACATCTATTTCGCAGATATGACGGTGGCTGCATTTTGTACTACAAGTAGTATTTGAATTCACAGCCAATTTTCATTTTCCATTTCCTGGTTCAGTTATTAGGAAGTAATTGCAAACAATATATAATACAGGCACCCCTTAAAACAGGCAATTCTTTAATAGAAATTCTAGAACTTGACCACTTTACTCTTTGGTATGATTCTATCTTCTCTAAATTAAAAAAAAATAATTAATTATCCTTTTTAGAAGTTCTGTTATTTTACGATTTCTACTACGAAAACTACATTAGCGATTCTGTTAAGGTACCGGGGTACACACGGAAAATTTAAAAACCTTTTTGTCTCCACAGATTGTCTCCTATTTGACAGAAACCTGGCCTGGAAATTACCCTTTCCCCATGGGTGAGCACTGAAACCACTATCAGGTGCTAATGATTTCTGAACCAGACAAAAACAACCGAAGAGAAGTGAACACAGATCCCCTGTCCTGTCATCTCCTTCCTGGTGATTTATTAACTGGAAGGCACTGTTTGTTTTCAAAGGCAGAGCAGCTAGGGACATCTACACTTATCTCTGTAATTTCTTAAGATCCTAAAAACAGACATCGTAGTACAGTGACCTAATTTTCCAGGCAATGGTTTCTCAATAGGTCAGTCAGCTCATTTCAGATCTGGGTGCACTATGAAACAGGATGGCCATTGGATCAGGAAGTCAGCTGGGCGAAAAAGTTGCCCTTTAATAGGATAAATGACATCATCATTGGCATAGGCTTGTTGGCCTTTGGATATTTAAGTTTCATAAATGATCACAGATGAATGTTTGTTCAGCATTGTTATGCAGAGGCAAAAAGATATGATGCACATTGTAGGAATTCCTAGTACTAGGAAAGAATTTACCAAAAAAAAAAAAAAACATATTTCAGCTTCAATGAGTCTCAAAGGATAATGCAGACCCACTCCATTTTACAACTGATGACAGTGAAATACCATGCACTCTTCTTGTTCATATCTTTATTACTATTGGCAAAGTTATTAGTAAGTAATTATTGTGTTAATGGATCAGAATGAATATCTGTTTACATTTAAGATTATAAGTTTCACATTTAACCTTGCCATTAAACATTCTTTATAAACACAATTTAATTGACTGGATACAACAGGGATCAGAAAAGATCTGCTGTAGAGGCCCAGATAGTAAATAATTTAATCTTTGCAAGCCATGTAATCTATGCAGCAACCATGGGCCATAAGCAAATGAAAGAAGAGGGCTGTGTTTCAATAAAACTTTATTCACAAAAGCAGGAAAAAATAAGTAAGAATTCGGCGGGCTGGACTTTGGCCCACAAGCCATAATTTGCTGACCCCTGGGCTATAGTATAATACGGTTTACTCTCTTACAGATATACCTTAATTTACTCAACCATTTTCTAATTGCTGGGCATTTAGATTATTCTAAAAATATTCCAATTCTAATACAAAATTTCAACAAACATCTCCATGATTAAAACTTAGTCTGCATTTAAAAATTGCCCTTAGAATAGATTCTTAGAAGTGGAATTTCTGGGTCAAAAGCTATAAATATTTTTAAGGCTTCTTATTCTTTCGCCATTCGAGAATGTAAATTGGTGTGTCATTTCTGGAAAGCAGTTTGGCAATACCTAAGTGATTCCTCCCCAAGACCTTACTAGTTCTAAGTACAATCACTTGTAAAAGAAAACAAACAAACAAAAAAGCTGTATGTTTTTCATGTTTTTTTAAAATATATCTCAGTGTATTAGGTTTGTGTGTTTGTGACTGATTATAAAAGTTCAACATTTTTTCACATTTATTATCCTCTTGTATTTCTATTTTAAAGTTTTTATTTATATCTTGGCCCATTTGTTGATTTGTTTTTTCCTTATCACTTTCTCTTTTCCTAATTTTATTTCCATTATGTATATTTTATTTTTCATTTTTTATTTTTATTTTTGAGACAGAATCTCACTCTGTCACCCTGGCTAGCATGCAATGGCATCATCATAGCTCACTGCAACCCCTGGGCTCAAGTGATCCTCCTGCCTCAGCCTCCCAAATAACTGGGACTAAAAGAGCAAGCCACCATGCCCACGTGGCTAATTTTTTCTATTTTTAGTAGAGACAGGGTCTTGCTCTTCCTCAGGCTGGTCTTGAACTCCTGACCTCAAGTGATCCTCCCACCTTGGCCTCCCAGAGTCCTAGGATTAGAGGGGTGAGCCACCGTGCCCAGTCATTATGTATAGTTGAGATGGTAAAAGTTTGAGAGCACAAGTTCTAGAATCAGACTGTCCAGATTCATATTGTAATTCTGCCACTTTTTGGCTATATGACCTTTGGCAAGTTATTAAAACTCCCTATGCCTCAATTTCCACATTTCTAGAATGGAATCAATAAGAATATCTATATCATATTGTTGCTTTGAGAAACCAATGAGAAAAACATGTAAAACACTTTACAAATTACCTAACACATAACAGATGTTCAGTAAGTACTACCTATGACAATAATAATGAAGGTACAATTCCTTAATTGCTTAAATGGTGTAAAGTAGTGTGATCCATTGTTATCAATCAAATAATAGGTTATTCGGAACAATTACAAACATCATCCACTACAAAATAATTCTCCCATAAAATTTCTTGACAGCTTTCTATTGCTATACTAATGTCGGTATCAGGCAAGGAAAATAATTTCCGATTTGAAATGAGATCTTCCCAGGATGAAGATCTACAAAACCAAAGAAGCCATTAGAACATGTAGTTTTCCAAAATCCAAAATAATCTGTTGGCTCTATGGTCTTGGCACAAGATTTGTGTTTCCAGGCTTGTGTGCAACTCTTACATTAAGAGTGAAGTGGATTATGTTATACTCAGGAGGTAAAATGAGAAAAACAAGTTATGGGCAAATCTGATAAATTACCTTCCTTAGACTCCAGGAAATTTATGTGAGATTGCTTTGTTAATTATTAATGCACCAGACAAACAGTAGCTGCTATTTGTTATTGTTGCTTTTTCTGTTGTTCTCATTTTTCTTCTTCTTTTTCTCAGCATTATTATTTTAGTTATAATTGCTATTATTTTGGTGCAGTCCACCTGACTACTCTATTTAAAGTGGCTGCCTTGCCCTCCACATTTAACACTTGCCCTCCCTTCCTCTTTCACAGGGTATCTTACCTTCTACTGTACTCTATTTTTCTTGTGCTGCTTGTCTGGCCTCTGTGAAACGTGATCCCCCACAGAGCAAGTTATTTTATCTGTTTCTTGAATGAATCTCCAGAGCCTAAAAGAGCTTGTAACACATAGAGGTACTCAATAAATAAACGTTGGATGAATAATACAGCATTGCTGGGGAGTTCAGGGAAAATTACCTCTTTGCCTTTGAAGGTTTTTCTAAGTAGAGGGAACTGTTGCTTAATTAACATTTTAATGCATTTAATAACTCTGAAAATATTTTATCTGGACCTATGTGCCAGACACTCTCTATTAAGTTCTATGGAGGATTTAGAGAAAGACTAAACCACAGATCTTGTCACTGAAGTTCTTCTAGTCTATGAGGAGAGACAGACCTATAAAAATGTAATTACATTACAATATGGCAGGTATTAAAATCAAACTGCCATAAGAACAAATAGTCGGCATATGATTAACAGCTATGATATGGGGGCAAGCCTTCCAGAACAGTTGATGATGAAACCCGTGTGAAGCACAGAAAGATGAATAAGAGTTTTTAGGATTGTAAAATGGCAATGAGCATCGCGAGATTTGAATATAATCGGTATGGAGGTGTGAAAGCATAGTCTGTGATTCTCCATGAATCTCAAACTCTGTAAAGTACACATACATCCATTTGTAAGTCAACCTTAGGCTCACCTGTGCTGGCAAAAGGGCTGTGATCTCCAGAGGAAGACAATGATGAAGGGGTAGGATGCTTTAAGGCTTTTTTCTTGAATGTTTCCATCTCATGTGTGTTTCTCCTCAAATAATTGGCGATCATGTGGTTTGGCTGAAGGAAAGAAAGTTTGTTGAACAGTATGTGAGCGTTACAGTGGCTTCAGAATTTCACAGAGAGCTAGGTGTCCTAGGAGACGGACGAGACTGGACATCGGGCAGAGATTCTGATGGAGATAACAGATTAGACCGGGTAGGAAAAGTGCTTTCTTGGCCTGAGCCAGAGATAACAAGAAACACTTAAAGAAGGAGCTAAGGCAAGAAGTTCCAATTCTGTGACTAGGTAAGTAAAAACTTTAAACTGTAATAATAGTAAAGATTTCCTTTTATATCCATTGCATTAAATTAGCACTGTTGGCTTTGGCCTAGGTGCTTCTTTCGTAAGTATATTGCCTGTGATACTGTCTTTGAAATGAGTATTAATAAGGATTGTTTCTGATTATTAATTTTTATAATAATTTACTTCGATTCAGGTATACCATGATTAAAGATCATTTTAGATCAACATTACTTTTAAATATAAGGAAATTGAGGCTCAGAGAGAGGAAATGATTTGCTCAAGTATTACAAATGATCAAAGTTTGAGATGGAAACATGTCTTTTGATTTTTAATTCAATCCCTCTCCCTAGAATATTTTTAAGTCAGGTTCAAATTTTTATCTCTTCCATTGGAAAGGATATGGGATTTCAAATTAGATGTATGTGGGTTTGAATTCCAGGTCCAGTACTTTCTATTTGTATGAATTTAGGTAAATTACTTGAAGTTATCAAGCCTCAGTTTTCGCATCTGTGAAATGGTGGTTAGATGTTAAGGAGAGAAATGGGATCACATTTGTACGGCCTCCAGCCCAGGGCCTTCCACAGACTGGGCAGTAAGTGAATGAGGACTGATATTATTAGCACCTTAAATCACAGGTTTGTTTTTGCTACAAAGAAGCAGCCTGGTATTGCAGAACTGCATTCCTATTTTGTATTCTACTACCAGTTGTAATTCTCTAAGTAAATTTCAGCTGAATTTCTGACTTGATGGTTTTGACATAAAATAAGCATTAATGTCCCTGTGTCTCTGGAGTGTCAAAGAAAAGAGTAATTTTTTCCCCCAAAACTAGTGAATGCCTCTTCCCCTGTTGTAGATCATCAATCAATGAGCAATAACATTTATTTAAGCCTACGATAAAGAAGGGAGTAAGAGTAACATGAGAGCATGTACCTGAGAAAGAGAGAAGTAGGAGAGAGAGAGAGAGACAGAGAGGGGGGAAAGGAAGGAGAGAGGGAGGGAAGGAAAAGAGGGAGAGAGAGAGGGAGGGAGTCATTGGTGGAAGTCAGGGAGGTTTGTTTGTGGGGGAGTTGCATTATCTAAAGTTAGCACAGAAATGAGGTAAAAGGCAGAGGAAAACCTCATTTCATGGTAAGGAGATATATATGTGTGTGTGTGTGTGTGTGTGTGTGTGTGTGTGTGTGTTTAGTAGTTTATTATTTCCTTCTTATACCTGATCTTGCAAAAACACTGTGCTTAGCAGAAAAGACTGCGACATTTGAAAGTCTCTCTGATGATCTATGTAATTAACCCATATTTAACACTAACATTTTATACTTTATTTTTTTCTTTTGAGTAGAAAAAGATGAGCCATTAGTTTTGTCTTTCTTTTTAAAAAAAATGGTCTTTACTTTTTAGATCAGTTTTAAAAACACTTAGTTATTTCTTAAGCCTCAAATGTGTGAAGGCAATTTCACTTTTGGGCTTTATTCCTCTTTTTCTGCCGACTCTCTAGAAGCCTGTGTCTTCTCCAGAGGCAGGTCTGTTACCGCTGGATAGCACATTTGTAGGGGGAGCTTTGAAACTGGATCCATAGATTTTTCCCTCTTACTATGGGTCGTCCAACTTTTGCAGCATTTTTCCTTCCTTGCCATTCCTGCAACAACAGGAGCGCTTGACTTTGAAAATTCAGACTATTCAATTTATTCATTTTAATCCTACCACAAATCATGGCTGGCATAGGAAACTTTAAAATATATCAGCCTGGATTCTAAAGAAAAATTAGTCTTCATTTAAACAAAGAAAATCTCAGAAGATATCTAATGACTGCCGACAACCGTTGATTTCAACATCATTTCATTTTTATGCCTAAGTCTCAATATAAACTTAATAGGCCTTCAAAACATATAATTTTCAATAGCATCCATAAACAATAACTGTCACTTTTCGCAGGCTAGAAAATTTAGCTATTCTCTTGCAGCGATACAACCATGCCTAAGCACAAAGCTGTATTTCCGTGCGAAGGGAGTCATTGAGGAATTGAGGGAAGGCTGTAAGATGCAGTCAAAGGCAAGCAGCTTTGCCTCCAGCATCTGGGGACCTGTAGCATCTCCTTCATAGTACAGTAGAAAGATTAAATATAATCGGTCTGAGGAAGTAAATCCTATCTCATGGTGCCTACCTGGTTTCTGATAAAGAATACAGTCATCTCTCAGAGTCTGTGGAGGATGGGTTCCAGGGCCCTTGCTGACTCCAAAATTTGAGGATGCTCAAATCCCTCCTAAAAAATGGCATATTATTTGCATATAACCTATGTATATCCTCCCATCTACTTTAAATCATTTTTGGATTACTTATAATATCTAATACAATAGAAATTCTATGTAAATAGTTGTTAGGCTTTACTGTTTTTTAAATTTGTATTATTATTTATTATTGTATTGTTACCTTTATTTTTCTCTTTGACTATTTTTGATCCGAGGTTGGTTGAATCTGTGGCTGCAGAACCCATGGATACAGAGGGCAGACTGTATTTGCAAAACAATACATGCCATATTTTTCTTTAGGAACACAGCATTAATTCAAGGTTCTTTATTCATTCCCTTTTATATTTATTTTAAAAGCACATATTGAATGCCTGTTTTTTTCTCAGTTACCAGGAAAGGTTAGAGAGACAAAGAAGAGCAGGTGATGGATACCAAGATGATGGAGGCAGGGCCTTGAGAAGGTCACAGTATAATAGGGGAAGAGAGATGTGCAAATAAATAAACAGAATGTATAGTTACAAATGCGATAACAGAGACTTGGACAATGTGATATGGAAATACATAGCTTTCCTGGGAAGAAGTCCATCTTATTAAAGATGCACGGCCCCTGAGTAAGCCACTGGTATAGTATATTTAGCTATTCCAGGCTTTATACTCTCTCAATTGAATAAACAAACTAACCCACATATAAGAGACACACAATCCCTCCTCCAATTTTTGTCCAAATATTTTCATACTACAGATATATTCTAACCCCTATGAATAACCCTTTATTTTGCTTGAGACCAGAACAGGGTAGAGCAGCTAAGCCTTAGAAATGTAAAACCAGGGAACAGTAGGTGGTGTGGGACTCCAGACCTCTGGTCTTCAAGGGCCTCCTGGTGTCTCAGGTGGACTAAATAATTGGCAGTGTAGGGGAAGTGAGAAGAACGAAACCCTGCTCTCTGGAAATGGCTCCAACTTATACTTTAACAAAGAGACTTTTCATTTGCATCCATAACTTTCTGTTCTTGTTTTAAATGTTTCTTGTGAGGTTTGAGGTGTGGATATTCTCACCCAACTGGCTGCTGTGGTGTGTGTGTGTGTGTGTGTTGCAATTCTACTAGACCTCAGCCAGGAGTCTGGGAATTTTAGAAAGGCTCACTAGTCAGGGAGAAGAGAAAGACAAGAAAGAAAGGGAGAAAGAGGACTGTTTCTCTAGCATAAAGCAGATTCTGTTCTCTTGGTCCTTCAGGCTCTTTCTCCCTCTCTAGTTTTTTATTTCTCCTGGTGATTTATGGAACTCATCTTCTTGGAATGCCATTGGCCAAAGAACTTCAAGAGCGAAGACAAAATGGAAAAGCATTTGGAGTGAAACCAGATTACACTGGATTGCACCTATGAGATGGTAGCTGGGACAAAATTCTACCTTTGGCTTTCTGATATGCTACACTGATGATCCTGAATAATAGATTATATATGCAGAATCTGCAAAGAAATGAATTTCAAAGTGGCTTTTATGTGAGTTAATGGGTTAATATATGAGAAACCTTTATATTTTTAAAGCAAATTTTCATGAATTTCAAAATGTTATAACTAATGGCTAATGATAAATATATTATCACATCTTACTGAATTCAAATAATTACTTTGACTTGGAATGTAAATGTTAAATGTGTAATGTGTTCCTTACTTTCAAGGTGATAATAAGATACTTTGTTTCCCTGTCTTTTCTTTCTCTCTTACTCTCTTTTTCTTTACTTATTTTTTAATGGTAATATATTGAGGTCGCTAAGCTCTTATGATTTTTGAGACCATGACTATTATTTTTGTTTCATGCTTAGGAAAGATGCTCCATTACCATGAATCCAGGTTTGCTATGGCAGTTTGCCTACATGCCCTCCTATGCATTTTGATAAAAGCAATTCATTTAGAGGATAGTTAAATTTGATTGATTTGGAAATAAACTCATAAATCAGAAACATATTCTTCTGGACCATATATCCTCATCCCCGCCCACATAAAAATTTGGTCATTTTACGTGTGAGTACAATAACCTAAAGTAGTACAGCTTGGAAAATTGAATGCTAAAGCAAACATTCAAGTGAAATTTAAAATTCAGAATTGATTGAGTGGAAATAAGCCTCTGGAGCCATCACTATAAAGGATTTGTCAAATATTAAAATATAGTTAAGGAATGAGGGAAGCTGAGAAGCTCCTCCTGCAGATTTTGAAGTGAGGATGATCATACCCTCTTCCAGCTTTATCATTCTTTGTCTTTACTGAGATCTTCTCAAGTTCTTGAATTTCAACTTGCTCATAATAGCGTCAAATGGGAGTCCCATTAGGGTAATCCCGCAGAACCAGTTCGTGACTTTCTAGTTCCACAGTTGCACTGTGGTTTGGGTGTTCAGAACATCCAGGAACTTCCAGATCAGTATCAGTGTCACCGGCCCAGAGGAACCCCAGGAAATGAATGAAGTGCCCCATCTGACCTTCAGGAAGTGCCTATTTCAAGAGTGCTTGGTATTTTCTCATGACAGTCTTGCGAATTACTTCTGTGACAATGTAAGCCCTATTTCAAGAGAGGATGAGACAGAGTTTTAATGAAATGGTGAGAATTCAAGGAAGAAAAGAGACTAACACAACATACTGGCCCACTCATGGCGAAGATGAGACTTAAAGGAAATTGGGCTTTTGCTGCTTCCCCTTTACTTTCATGATAATCGCAACATTGGAGGCAATTAACATTCAACCAATAGCTGGGCTCTGCCAGTGTGCATTCTCCTCCCTGGTAGAACTCTTAGAAGAAATCAGTTTTAATCCCAGAGGAAATTTCTCACTTAGATTAAAGGGCCTGACAAGGTCATTTCTAGTCTGCCCCCGGTACTTTATGCAAAAGGATGTGAGTGGGAGGGAGGGCATAGATGAAGAAAGCCTGGGACCCTTACTAGCTCTGTGACCTTGAGATTAACATCTTCAGGCTCATATTTTTATTTGTAAAATGGGAGTGTAATTTTGTATTGACTCACAAGGTTATAAGGATTAAATAAGATAACACACTTAAAGCATTTAGCATACTGCCTGACCCTTAGCAAATGCTACATAAAAGATAGCTGCTATTAATAGCTCAGGATGGTTGTTTCCTTGCGCATTTTTCCTCCCACTCACTCTCTTTTAACTAAATGGCAATAATGTATTTGCATCTGTTTTGGGAGAAAATAAGGATCTACAAAACAAACCTAGATATTATTTCTATTTCATGAGATAAGCTTTTCCTTAAAAAATACTCAGGACAGAAAAAAAAAAAACAAACCCAAATATATTATGAAGGTTCACTATTTAGGAATGGTCATCTAACAAAGAAAAGACCAAAAGAACCATGGCAGGATATGTCATTGGTTTCTTTGGTTTACTAGGTTTAATGGGTGATTTCTCTTTGCCAGAATTTGCATCATTAGCATAGAATTGCTAGAATTAGCACTGAAGAAAAATGCTCTGCTCCCTAGAGAGTGGGTACCCTACGTTACCAATAAAGGAGATGAAGATGACACTTTTAGTGATTCTACAGTTTAATGACTCTATCCTATTCCTCTTTGAGCCCCACTGAGGCTGGCTTGAAGTTGGGAGATACTGACTCCTTGTATATACAGAGCAGGTACTGCTTTTTGGAAGTTGGATGGAAAACAATGATATTTATATATATATATCATTATATATGATATATATAAATGACATATGTGATATGATTTCCCATCATTATGTATATCATTGTCTTCCATCCATATATATATATTTAACCCTTCATATCACACAGATGTAGTTTGGGGATTTCCGTCTGTTTTTGGCACTGTTACCTTAGTGCATGTGGCACTTGTTCAAGCAATTCTCAGGTTTCACTGAGCTTGTGATTTGCCATCTTTTTATTTGGAACAACTTCCCCTTGTCCACTGATCAACCCAACAAACAGTAAAAGGTCATGAACAAAAATTACCAAGATCCAGGTGCCAGGATAGATGTGTTTCTGTGACAGGTTCCTGCTTCATTTTTAATAAGAGCACACATTTTTTTTCATAGCTCCGAGTAATCCATTATTATCCCACTCCACCTTAGGAGGAAATAAGGGAGCAGGTTCCATGTATTGATTATATACTCTACTTAAAACTGCAAACCCAAAACATTTTGAACTCACTTCAAAAACAGACCATTTTATTTGTCGGAGAGAAAAATTCTATGCCTGAACAAGGTACAGATTTATAGCTCCATTTTCAGATATAGGACTGATAAGCGTATCACAGGCCAGCAATATTACTGAACATCAGAATTGAATTTTACACAGTCACCTTTAAGGTGAAATAATTTGGCTTATTTCATACAAATGCAGTACATTAGAAATTTAGAGCTAAAGCTTGCAGGTTACAGATATCCATACTGAGGCTGAGTGTGCATGGGAAAATTAGCAATGGGCAACAACTTGCATGTCTAATTAAACAAACAAAAAATAAAGTGTTCAGGTAGAAATGATGAGAACCGAATACAAGTATCTTTAACAGGTCTGTGCTACTTTTTCCCCTCCCCCTGCTTTTTACTCAAATAACTTGCCCTTACCTTTAGAAGTTTCGAATGGCTTTCCCACCACTGCGTCTTCTCATTTCTTGCCCTCTCTGCCCCAAGGATGTATACAGCATGTCACCTGTCACAAACTTAGAACTGATCAGACATGAGTAGTTTCAACTGATTACGCTGCTCCCTGCTCTACTCCAATTACCGATACCTGAGCTGGGTCAAATGAGTGCACTCGAGACCATGCTGCCAAATCGAATACACTGCACAGTTCAAAGTTGCGGCCTCTGCAATCCCGATAGTTAAGTAATCTGTAGTTCTCTCTTAAAAAAAAAAAAAAGTCACCTTAGGCAATGTTACAGGCCAGCCATGATGCAGAACTCTTGCTTATGCTGGTAATTACAATCGTATGGGAAAAGTCTCTCCCATAGCATATGACAACAGTAACCCAATAAGGCCAGGGCACTGGTAATTTGAGTTCCCATTTTAAAAAGAACCTGATTTTTTTAGACATATTTCCTTTCTCTGCTTAAAACTTTAGAAAGCTAATGAGCAATGTTGAGAGAGTCAAGACAGTTATATAACAAGCAAACTTCAGGCTTTGATAATCTCTAATCTCCAAGAATAAAAAAACGAGAAGTGATTCATTGGCTATCTATGGTTTCTTAAAATGTATTGTGTTACTCTGAGAAAGCAGAATATATTGGTTTTATCAAGGAACGGAAACATATTTCTTTCAAGAAATATAGGTAAGATAATTTAATACCATCAATGAAATCATGTCTTCTTTTATGAAACGTATACTGATTTCCTTTTAATTCTAGAAAGCAAATACTGATTTTACATAGTACCCTCATTTGGTGGGACAAGTCCAGGAAGGGCTTGAGATTGGTTGATTGACAGATAGTTACTTATTTATAGTCAAGAAAAACTTTAAAAATTATTTTCCTAAGTATTGTGAAGAAGTTTAAAAAGTTCTTTAAATGTTTATAATTTCTTTTTTTTTTAATGGCAAAACTATCCTGTTTGGCAAGTTTATTAGTATTGAAAATCTGTTTCCTCTGTTTCGTTTGGGTTTTTTTGTTGTTGTTTTTTTTTTGTTTTGTTTTGTTTTGGTTTTTTTTGTGATTCCAGCCCTGGCTCTTTCCCCTATTCCGCATCTATCATCCTGTCTAGATCAATCCATGACCTCTATCCCTGGATGGCACAGCTTCCTGTTGCTTTCTGTTTGTAGGCTTTGGGATTAAATATCAAGAGATTGAGTCCTTTAGTGGATCTTTTTAAAACTCTGCTTTCTTTTATTTCTAGACATCTGTGTTCATTTGATTCTACAGAGGTGGTGGGATCTTCCCTGTGTTTTAATCTTGGCTGTTTCTGGTTTGACATGAAAGAAGTATTCTTAAGTGGCTATAAAATTAATGCATATTATTGATAGAAAACATTTTCAGGGTCACAGGAAGTTTTGAAAATGACCTTTGGTACTGGTCATCTTAGCTAATTCCTCGGGAATCAATTTAATCATAGAAGGGATGTTTACAAGAAGATCTGCAATGAACATAGGTGTGTGCATGTTTTATGGATTGTTTTCTTGGGTAAGCATTAAAAACATGTTGAAAAAGGGGCTAAACATGGTGTGGGTGTTACTGTTGTTTCACATAAACACTGGATCCTTGTAAAACCTTTTACAAAGAGTAAGATTCCTAGATAGAGAAGATTCTGAACTCTGCATGTTGTTGAAAAACCAGTGGAGATATATTGAAAAGCATTTACTTTGAGTGTTCTATGTAAGTGGACTAGTGCCACAGAATTGGGCAAAAATCCCACAAAACAACAAGAACCACCACCACCACAACAACAAAATTCAACTTTAAATGAACAACAAGGAAAGAATGTTTCAAGGGTAGGTGACTGTTAGATAAATTTATAGGCGTCTAACAGTGGTAAGTTGATACGCCATAGGATACTGTGACTGAGATCTGGAACAAATGGTAGAATTAAAAAGTGGAGCCTATGATAGAAGATGAAAGATGAGTTGGAAGGATAACATAATCTAGTCAGCAAAGCACTCCATTACATAAGAGGAGAAGAAGCTCTTGAACAACTTCGTTGAATACCATATTTACAGTACTCTACTTTGAGGAGATAAACGTTATTATCAGGGACAGGAGAAAAACAGAGAAGTGGAATTACTTATATGTCTATGCGACACCAAACAGCTCTCTGGAAATCTCCCCAGAGTTAAGTAAAAGTTCAGTTCTTCATTTGACTGTTTAAGTATTAGATATAACCTGAGAATATACAGTCAGTTCTGCTATAACACTTGTTTTGAAAATGCAAATTAGTTCCAACGCACTCGACATACTAGGGAATAATCCGAACATGTGTCTGCTTGAGCATGGTCATAGCATGAAATTTGAGAAAACTGTGTTTGCCTCTGTGCAATTTTGCCCACGAAAACCACTAGGTAAATGCAAAAAAAAAAAAAAAAAAAACTACACCCAGCTTAACTGAGCTGTGTGAGAATACACAAAACACACATGCAGGAACCTCAGACATCTCCCAGCAACCTCGGTTCACTGTGTATGGTATGAGCTCACCCATCCTAATGTTACATCATTCTGTTAGATTTCAGACAACTGCACACTAACTCACAAGCTGCAAACCTTTCTTCCAACAACGCCCACTTCTAGAAGTAAACCTCAGGTTTTTTCAAGACAAAGCACCCTATATATCCGTATTTATTATTAATACATTTCTTAACATTGACCGTGTATAAAACCATGCTATTCTTTTCATTTGGTTATCTTTTTTTAAAAGATGTATTAGTGATGATGTTGTTTAGGTTTTTTTTTTATTGTGGATCGTGCATAGTATGGTGGTTTTTAGGAACACAAACGACACGTTACAGTAGAACCGACAGCATAACTCACAGTGATGAGTGCGCCGACACCACGGAAGAGAAGAAGGCATGGGCGCTGAGCATGTGAGACAGGAAACCCTCCAATGTGCCAGGACTCTGAGCAAGAAACTCTAAATGTGTTACTTTGTCTTCTTTTTCGAATTTATCCTCTGGTCATTTTATTCCTAATGCCCCCATGGCTTCGTTTACCTAGGATGAACCTAACCGGTTGGCAGCGCCTTGTACTCTGTGATGGGTTTTCCAAAGACCAAATGTACCATTTTCTTGCCTTTTCAAAGAGAGCCACACAGGAAGGAAAACAAGAAATTCAACTTTTAAGCTGGGCTATTCATGGCCTTTGCTAAATCCTGGCAGAATTTCACAGTTTTTCATTACGATTCGTCTCACTGATTTCCTAATGGAATGAACTGGCCTTTTCATTGAAGGCCATAGGGAAACGAAGTTGGGATACCCAAGTCATTACGTGTTGTTATCTGATGAGTGAAAAATGGATGACTTTTCAACATGCATTTGGGAAGCCCTGTGTTTTCTTTCACTGGGTTTCACTTTGTGAAAATTGGTTGGAGGGAAGGAACAGGTTAATCTTAGCCTACGCTAAGATAGCATACGCTGTCCTGCTAGAACAATGTACGCCTTTCTGCTCTTTGGGCAGGCGAAGAAAATGCATGGTCTCGGGAATCTGAAATGCAGTGCTCATTGTCCTATTTTCCATTTTCAAGAAAGCCTAATCATTTTACCTACTCAAGAACATTCTGTTCCTTTAAACAACAGGAGTGTCATTTCATTACTTTCTTAGCTTTTCAGTTAAAGCAGACATGTACACACACAGCACAGACATGCACACACTGTGACATTTCTTTCTTCTACCAACCCCTACTCCATAGAGATATCAATTTGTATAAGAGGAGAACATGAATTCATTTAAACCCCATTCTAAATTCATTATTATGAATGTAACAATCTCTAATGCTACTGAACTTTTAAAAATACTTTGTGGGTAATATAATTACATATTTGCTCTAATTTGATCTAAAAGACTGTTTTATAAATTATTAAAACACAAACACTGTATGTATTTATTTGGGATAATATTAAACATGCTCTTTGACAGTTCCATTTTATCTATTACGGTTTTAGTCTATACCATAAATCAAACATTTTCTCTATCCAATTCTTTTTTTATTAATATTTAAAGAAGAGGGAAAAATGGTGGTGGGTTGGATTGGGATAAGACAGTATATATCTTATTTGATATATACTAGTTGCTTTGTTTTGTAAATAAGACATTTTTGACATAATATTCAAGTATCTTTATTATTAATTGAAGTAGATAATCTATCATTCAGATACTTGGTTTAAAGAGTACTAAATATTTAGATATTTAGTAGCATGTGAATCAAATATTATATAAAAATATTTTAATTAATTTGCCATCCTCATATTTTAGCATTATATTAACACAACATCTGGAAAGTTTTTAATGTTTTGATGTGAATTAAAGGTATATGTACCTAATCTCTTATTATTCCACTAATCTGTAGTATGCTTATATTTGAAACGATAGTATGGGGTGTGTGCCTGTTTGGGGGGTGGTGTGAGAGAGAGAGAGAGAGAGAAAGTGAGAGAGAGAGAGAAAGAGAATGTATTATGTCTTTTGAAATATAGATCAGGGTAAAAGAAATCATGAATTCAAAATAAACTTCCCAGAATAATTGCATATAGTGGTTTGTCTACACAATTATGTTAAATTTTGACTCGTTCATTTTTTTATCCCATGTATAAATCAGAACAAATAATTGAAATGTGAAATAGGTTTCTTCTTAAACTGAATCATGCTTTATAAGACATTAAAACAACTAGGCATTATAAATACAGTCAACTTGTTGGGGGCTAAAAACAATTGAAGATGTATTAATATTTTTTTTCTAAACAGCACTATACAAATCTATGGCTAAATGCAAGAATTCAGAGCTTGTGAAATCTCACAGTAACTCCTTTTATTTCAGCCTAACTAGATCTGTATTTTATACAATTCAGTATTAGAAACCTATAATGCCATTCGTACAAGGCACCAAAGAAAAAAAAGAAAAGAAAAGAAAAAAACCTATAAGGGTGATAATGGTAATAAAAGATATATAAAAATGTATCTAAGTCTTCCATTTTGAAGACTGATAACTGATGAAAACGTGTACATTTGACTAATAGCAAATGACTTTTAAGATTATAAGACTATATAAGGGGGCGACTCATTTTTTGTGTGTTACATAGACTGTGTTTACATGAATCTAACTCAACCACCTGTGCTAAGTATTCAAATTCCTAGATTGATCTTTTTTTCAAAAAACTGAATTGATCCATTCTTTTGCCTTTGCATAAATATACAGTATTCTGTAGATTCATTCATTCCTTAAACATATACTTATTGTGCATGTATTATGTGCTAAACATTGAAGATCCATGGTAGAAGAAAAAAGATATAATTACTGTCTTTATTTACATAGTTTCATTTCATTATAATATGGACACAAGAAATAATAAAATTGTTCATTTAGAAGAGATAATAGTGGGCATCCAACTATCCAACTCTTTTGTTTTGCACACTGGAAAACAAAGACCACCTCTCCCCAGTAAAGTGTCTTGACGGGTCACATCTCTGGTTAGTTGTCAGTTCAGAAGTAGAATTCAGTTTCTTAACGTTTTCTCTAGTGACGTTGTCCCTATACTTGGCTATTTCTACTTAATCAACGCCAATCAAGAATGTTCTTCTCATTAAGAATCTTCAGAATAATTCCCCCACATACTCAGATAATGAAAACTCAGAACTCTCTTGGCTTCCTTATTTCTCTCATATTGTTTAGTTTTATCACGTGCTAAATAACAAAAGGACATTTTGTTCCATTTCCTTCTCCCTAGTTCTGCTTCTACCCACTGACTTTAACACTCATTATTAACTTTTTCCTTCTAATTCACTCTTCACTTTTTACCCCTCGTCCTTAAACTTCCTGTCTTTCAATGAAATGTGTGCCACATATGGGCCAGATTCACCTTTAGGAAAAAGTCTACTTCAGCCTTTAGTTACTTATGTGAAATTTAACATGTTACAGTAGACATCCTCTGAGATAAATTGTTTCATGTGAAATGCCATCAACTGATAGAATCACCTTTCAGGCATCTTTTGTACAAGCCACTAACTTTACGAAACTATAATGTCATCGCCTTTTAAAATCATTTACTAAAATATTGACTAAATGTACTCATTTTCTCATTTCATAAGACAATAGTCTTATGGAAATGCTCAACTGGATTGCTCCTTTGAAAAAACAAATTCCAGTTGATGCTTTTTTCCTTTATCCTCTGCATCTTATCTTATAGATTTTGGAGGGCTTGGAGCATAGTGAAATACAAAGAGCTCTTGGTAATTAAGCAGGAAAAAAAAAAAAGGAAGGAATGAAGGAAGGGTAGGAGGGAGAGAAGGAGTTGAGGAAGGCAGGCAGGCAGGCAGGCAGGCCAAAAGAGACTTATTGTAGGAATCAAAGTTGTGGCTCTTGTTACAATATGAGACGTTTTGATTTGTGGTTTGATGGACTAGCTGTGTGAACTTTATCTTCACAAAAGGAAAAAGCCGGTTCACATAAGCAAAGGCATCACATTTCAATTATAGTCCCTTTGGAGATTCAAAAGTTCTCAAGTTCTCCCTCCTCCAAATACAAACATAAGCTCAGTCAGGTTTCTCATCAGCACGGGAGAAGTTAAAGAACACGTGACTCTGGTAGACAAAACAAGAAGATATACAGACTCACTGGAAATGTCTAGATTTTGAAAAGTACCTGATGTGGGGAAAAATTAAAAGAGACAGGAATGGAAAATTCCTTTGCTGGCTTCCTGTTCTCCTTCCTGCTAAGGTGGGATTAGTTACCAGCTGTCAAAAGAAATATCACTTTTAATTCTTATTTTGGGGGGAAGGAAAGCATTAGAAAAATATCTTGGAAGGGAGGGAGGCAACGAGGACCTTCATTTTTACAATTCATTCCTGAGGTTTGAAAGAGTGCAAGAAGGTCATAAGCTGGGAAGCAAGGGATTATGCCCTGTAGGAAAAGTGAAAAAGAATTCAGAAAATGATGCAGGTAGATAATACCCCTCAATTATTTCCCAATGAAATAATCAATGTGGTAATGAAGTCAGTTAGAGGCTTAGGGCTTGAAGCAGTTACCTGAAATTGCTTGAATAGATAAAAGCAGAGTTAAGCAAAACAAAATAGTTTTTAAAATGAGAGCACCTTTTCAAATTATATCAGCCACATTTGATACAATTCTCATTCCCATGGAAAGCATGCTTCTTGGGGAGGGTGACAACTTTTCAACTTTTACACACTTCTTGCAGAGGAATAGGATTTACCTAATGTTTGGGGATGCCCTTCAAATGTTGGGTCACATCTGGTGCATGCATGATAGTTCAAACAGCTCTCTCAAGGCATGGTTTCAGTTAATCCCTGCATAGTGCAAATCGTATCAGCAAATGCAAGGACGATTGGAGAGTACTAGGAAGGCAATACACATGCTCCAAAGATCTGCTTGGCTCCCATCTCCTGGATGTTGGAAATTCCATGATTAGAAATGCATTCCTTTGCATGAAGACAAGAGCTCCTTGATAAAGCTTAAAAATCAGGATTCAAAATTGTAAATAGAATTGAATCTCAATTTTTATCTTAAAGCAATAGGGAAAAAGTCTAAAAATAATTTTGCCAAAGGAAATTGAGGCTTGTGATTTTTTATTGTCGTATCTGTACTCCTATTCATGTTGTCTACAATAAATGTATGACTTTAACATCCAAGAGAGATTTTTAAAGGTATTTTTCCCATTTTCCCCTATGAAAGATAATTCAATTTTTAACCATTAGGGTGATTCAATATAATGCTCTTTCACATGATACAGTCAATTTCATCAATTTTATTTAAATAACTCTTAAAATACTGTACATCACCTTATGAAAATGCTGAGCTGGATTCTTCCTCGGAGAAGAAAATTAAAGTTGGCTCTTTTTTTTTTTTTCTTTCTTTTCTCTCTGCCTCTTATCCTATGTATTCTGGAAGTCTTGGAACACAGTCAAACACACAGAGCTCTTCAAGTGAAAAGAGACCCTCTGAAGGAAAATTTTGAGAGCTGGGATCTTGAAGAGACAGGACAACCTAGGTACGATCTAGTAATTATGATGTTGGGTGGGGTGTCTGGGCAGCAAAAGGACCTTGGGTCTCAGCAGAGACAGAGATGAACAAGGATAGGTACATTCATTAAGACAGTAAACTGCAGAAAAGGATCAGAAAAGTATTTTTTAAAGTTTTATTCCCAAAATATGGTATGCTTGCTTGCTTAAGAAAAAGCAGTCATTCTTTAGTACCTGCTATGTTCTAACTTTCTTCTAGACACTTTGTTGGACTAAAAGAAGAGTTAGATCTTTGAGTTAGTTAGTCAGTTCCTACCTACTGGTACCTAAATTTTGGCAAAGGAAATACGTGCAACAAAAAGCTAAAATATATAGATTGAAGGAATATTGCCTTTAAAAAAATTGTTCTTTTTTATTATTTTAAAATAAAACTATTAATTGATGCTTCTAGGAGGCAAGAGAGTAAAAAGAATCTTGAAGGAAAGATAGGATTTGAAGTTATAGAAACGCATTTGACTTGAACTTAACCATGAGAGGGAAATCATTGATCAGAAAAGAGGAAGGTTGCTTTTGCAGAATAGGGACTTATATGGTTAAGCTAGATTGGGGGTTGACAAACGTTTTTCTGTGAAGAGCCAGATACTATATATTTTAGGCCTTGAGACCACAGTCTCTGTTGAGGCCTTGAAGGCCACTGAACTTTGCTGCTGTAGCGTGAAAACAGTCATTGACAACATGTAAATGGAGTGTGGCTGTGTTCCAATACACTTTATCTACGGACACTGAAATTTGAATTTCATGTAATTTTCTCATGTCACAAAATATTACTCTTCTTTTAACTTTTACCCTTGCTATTTAAAAATGTAAGAAGCATCTTTAGCTCTCAGTCCTTACAAAAACTGGAAGCAAGCCACCACCTGCCAATGCCAAAGCTAGAGTAGCAATACTTCAGTTCTATACAATGCATAGCCCCTTTGTGCAATATAAACTTCTCTTAGGCCATAACTAAAATCATGGAACAGCCATAAAGTACAGATTATTGAACAAGATAATTATTTATCACTTAAAGTTTTTACATTCACGCAATGAATTCTTTCATTATCTTGTAAGTTGACAGATCTTAAAGCAAATGTACCCCTTCAATTTGCCTCAGTTTCTCCCTGAGTTTCAAGGAGGATCAGAGTTCACAAAAGCTGAACTTCAGTAAGTTAATTTTCAGTTAAGGTAGATTGATGAGGCATAGACATGCAACAGAAAAGCCAATCCAGATATCATTTCTATTTGGCTTTAGAAAGTGTTTTTCTACTCAGATGTGAGTATGGGTGTGTCTGATGTTCTGGGAATTTACTTCAAACAAAGGAATGAAGCCACGCTGTGATGATCTGACTCAGTTGGAGTTGGGAAGCCATCCAATTTCCCCATCTTGCCTCCTGTCTTGCTGTTCCCCAGGGTCTTTTTTTACACTATGTTTAGATGCCTCATCTTCCCAGATCAATCCATTCACTCACCCAAACAAAACTACCTTTCCTGAAATTGTCCTTGCAGAGCAGAGGGAGTCCCGCGGACCCTCGGGCTCTTTTTAAAGTCCCTTGAGATGGAACACTAACAAAGGGAGCTCTGCTTTGAAGAAAAGTGTAAGTGATAACACTCAGTAAACCATCGAGCCACAAATCACAATGAATGTTGCTGCGATTGGTATGGAAATGTAGACATTTATCTAGTCTTCAAATTTCTTTACAGAAAAGGCAGCCTCTGTACCCACTGCTTCCCTGACATTTATGGGTGAATAAAAAGACATATCCCTTGGAGGGTTCAGACCAGGTTGCAAAACAGGTGCTCCCCACTGGATTGTCAAAACCTTAAGGATGGTTAACACTTTAGAACCCCTGATTGTCTCTATCTGTGGGAGGTGTTGTCACTGTTGTTGTTGTTATCATCCTCATTTTACAATGAAGAAACTGGGATGCGGAAAGGTTAAGCAGCTTCCCAATGTCATGCAGCTGGTAAGTAACAGTGTCAACACTGAAATCCAATCTAACTTCCTCGATTATTCACGCCTTCAAAAATGGAAACAAAAACCAAACAACCCCAAACAGCAACTATCATCAGAGTCTAGAAAAGGCCCCTTAAATTTGGAGGGTTAACCAAGCCTGATGTGGTCTCCTAGACCCCCTGGTGACAGTGCTCTGTGGAGCAAAGGACAACATTAATCCCTTTCCCCCATAATGGCTCCTACTGAGCTCTGCTGGATTTAATTCCTCTAGGTTCTGAAGAGCTTAGGGCTGTTATTTCTTTAGTTCCTCATGGTTGCCTTTCACATTTTCTCCACTTGTCTCTTGACTTTAGCATTTTTAAATTTACCTCTTCCCTTGTCACTCAATTTCCTGCCTTCTGGTGAGCCAGTTTGACCACATGACCACCTGAACATTTTATTTAACCCACTAGGACCTCTTGCTGGGGAAAGAAAATACCAGACTGTACATTTGAGATCTGGAACACAGCCTGCATTTTATTTACCTTCTCAGTCTTGAGCTCTGACTCCTGGGGTTGGGGAAGGAGGACTCTTCTAGTGGCAATCTCTGTCTTCCACTTTATGAGAGCTTATCAGCTGTGTATGCCGGTTTTTTGGAACTGTGCTGCACAGGATGAATAAGGGCACATTGAGTGAAGAAAGGAATGGATGCTTAGCTCTTGCTGGTTGTCCGTCAGTTTTCATTGGCATACAGTCCCAACCCTCACCTGCTGAGATGTAGACAAAGAGTTCTGGTGAAAAGTTCAGACAAAGTCTGAAAACTGGCATGAGAATTTTCATAGGTTTAGCTCTCGACAACCCTGTTTGTAAATATTTGAGTCACTTACTGGCATTGTTGAACATATTTCCGGCCCAGGAAATATTCTACCTTTGTATCCTTGACCAAGTGAAAATTTAGTCAGGTTATACTTGAATGACCTTCACACTGTTCCTCCTCCAGAGCTACAGAAGTGGTGAAGTAATCACTGTCTCAGCTGACCGGCTATGGCTTGCTTTGCAAGATGCCAAGGGCTACCTGTGTAGATTCCCAGGGTGGAACTGTAGGAACAAACCAATGTCAATGGTTAACTCAGGTTCTTGGTATCTGAACCTGTTCTTTCCTTTATTATTAACTAAAGAACATTCTTACCATTGCCCAGCTGAGAGCACCCGGCTCATAGATTCCCTATGGAGAGAGTGAATAAAGGTAAGCATTACTCTATTTTCGCTATTATACAAAGTCTTTCAGCCTATATTTTGCTCTTACTGGCCTCTTTGTTTGGGGAGCAGCAATGCTCCATGTCCAGCAATGTAAATATCAATGTTGAATTAAATGCGATTAAGATAATTTCTTATCCAAGTGCTTTAAGTAGGAGTCAAACCGTATCATATTCCTTAACTTCTTTTGAAGCTTTTGTCAAAAGCTGTCTCACACTGGTGTTTACAGAGTCTATTAAACAGCCCTTACCCACTATTATATATGTAGCTATCTAAAGATGACTTCATTGTATACCATATAGGGTATTCTGCAATTTTCTTCAAAACCAGATTATTGTATTCAGTATGCATTTGTGAATGTGTAACTGCAAGCTTTGAAAAATATACATTTTATACCCCCCTGAAAAAAAACTTGAAGAAAAATAAGTTAACCTTTTCTTAGAGTTGAATGTAATGATATGAGAGGAAATAAAACATCCATTTTTCTAAACTTATTTTAACATAAATTGGAAGTAAAGAGCTTTCTCCTGTTGTATTCACTTTAATCCCTCTAAATCCTTTTTTTTTTCTTGTCTATTAAAATCTTAGAACTTTTGTTCTTGAGTATTTATTCAGAGAGGTGTAGACTTGTAAGATTTTGCTCTTTGGATGCTATGAATTCTCTAACATAGAAAATTGAATCGTTTTCCTCCTTGGTAGATTTAGGTGGTAAACAAGAACGTTTCCATAAACTGGATGAATTTGGATCATGTTCATTATACTCTTAGACAGTTCTATGGGCTGAAAGGTCTTTAGAAAAATAGGACTGAAGTATTTCTGAGGAATAGTACCCTTACAGCTAGGCAAGAGCCGGAACCTTAAGAAGAAAAGAATGTATTAATGTATCTCTGTCCCTTTATTATGGGAAATATAGATCAGTCGCTCTCTATGTCAGACTTTAACCAATAAAGTAACACGAAGTACCTAAACCACCGCTATTTTGTAGAACACGCTGAAGGAATTCCTCAAATTAAGCCAAAAAGAAGTTTAAAAGTGAACAGGGTCCAGAGTTCAATACAAATCAGGACAGAGGGAGACAGAGAGGACTTGGGTGACTGATAGATGTAAGCCTGCTTAAGTTTATTTTCAGAACATGAGAATTGTGATAGATCCAAGACATTAGTCTGATACAAAACAAGGCATGATATTTGAAACTGGAAGGAAAGACTGGTGAAGGAGGAGCACTCAATATGCTAGGTTAAGGCATTTTCTAAGTAAGAATTTTGACTTGAGAGAGAACAAGAGTTTTCAAGGATATTGAAAAACCCATGTTTCGGCCATTGCATAGGTTAGTGGTGAGTACAAGTTAAGACGCAGATATAAATTAGTTGAATATTCAGAATTGGCAAAAGTATACTTTGGGGCAAAATGATAGATATGTAAAGGGTATTAAAAGCAAATATTTGGCACCAAAAAAGTCCATGTGTTTTCTTTGTTAAATTTGTAAAACCCGCCACTTGAACAAACTGTTCCACTTTTATCCCATATGAAATTTATATTCATGCATTTTATGTTACTTTCTAGTTCTAGGAAAATGACCTCAAATCTAACTTTAGAAATAGTGAGTGGAAATTTTCATTATTTCAGGCATCACATGTACTATAAATATTTCTAGGTGGGGAGAGAAAATAAGTAGTTAAGCGCTTACTGTGTTCTGGATGCTTAAATACTATATTCATTGGATCTTCACCTCAACCGTGGCAAAGGAGCTATTATATTCATTTTAGAAATGAAGATTAGATTTTCCACTTTCTGGCTGGGGAATCCTGGAAAAGTTGCATAACTTCTCTGAGTCTAAGGTTCAAAGTCAGTCTTGTCTGAATTCCATTTGCTTCCCACTACAACACAATGCCCTGCCTCTTGTAATGCACGGATGCGGAGAGGTCTTAGGCTTGATACAAAGGGCAAAGAAGAACTCCACAAAGATCTTCCATATGATCTTTGTGCGTGGGCGTGGCTGGCAATACAGGTGGGCCATCAATATTCTCTCCCTATAAACCCGCCAGTGACTTTTTCTACATGGGTATCGGTTTCAATAAACTGACCGGGTGCCAGCGACTTAGGCTCAAGAATCCACTGTGATTCATTTCATTATACTAAGGTCACTATTGGCACTGTTCTTTTCTGAGTATATACAATTGTGTAATTGATAAATGACAAACAGTCATTGATAAAACCATTTCTTCCAGAATGGAGGAAATGTTACTTGTTTTTCCCACTACTACCATTTTTTTGAATAATGGGAAAGAAATAACTTATTTGATTAATCAATGTTGTAGGAGGGCAATATCTACATTTTGTTTGTGAAAGAAAAAAAAAAACTCTACAATTCTGATTTTTTTTTTTTTTTTTACCACCCTCATTTCAAGTCTTTAACCACTGTAAGACATTGAAATTGAGAGAATGGTTTATCTGGTCAGTTCCCTGATTTCGCTGGTACTGTATTTAGCAAGAGATATTGTTCACTATTTATGGATTGATCTTCTCAGCGAATATTTGTTAAAAATATTTCTACATTCTGAGGGTTGGGTGAGAGATTGTTTATTTATGATGAAACCACTTTCTTGAGGAACTTAAAACTAGTGGAGTAGGAAAAACAGATTGTCAAAGAGTAATTTAATTTTTCATCTATTCAACAAATATTTGTTGATTGACTATTCTGTACCAGGCATTGATTAGACGTTAAGGATATATCAACAAAAAGAAAAAGACAAAAGAAATGCTGCCTTCAGGAATCTTACATCTTGGCAGAGGTTGAGAGAGGCTGTCAATAAGCAAAATAAACAGCATGTCACACAGTGATAAGTAAAGTGGAGAAAAACAAAATCAGAGAGGGGATTTTGGGGTGACAGAGAGTGAGGGTATCATATTAGTTACTTATTGCCTTGTAACAAATTACCCCAAATTAGAACAATAACAATTTGCTATATTACAGTTTGGCGGGGGCAAGAACTCCAGGCTTACTTGGGAGCTCTGGTTCAGGGTCTCTTACATGCCACAGCCAAAGTGTCCATGGAGACTGTAAGCCTCTCCAGCCTCACCTGGGGAAGGGTCCTCACACACCTGTATTTTGGCAGGATTTGGTTCCTTCATGGACAGTGGGATGGGAGGCCTCAGTTCTCCACTAGGTGTTGGCTAGAGACCACCCTCATGTCCTTGGTACTTGGGCCCCTCCATAGCTGGTTTTCATGACAGCGAGGAAGTAAGTAAACACGGCAGGGGTCAGAGTCCTTTTCTAACCTAGTCTTGAAAGTGCTGTCTGCTCACTGGCCATATTCTGTTATTTAGAAGTGAGTCACTTGGTCCAGTTCGCACTCAAGGGGGGGAGATTAAGAACATGAATCCCAGGAGATGGGGATCATTAGGAACCATCTTCAAAGCTGCCTACCAGAGGTTTTCATTTATAAATAGGATTGTCAAAGAAGGCTTCACTAAGGGGGTGATATTTGATCAATGACCTGGAGGTGGTGAGGGAGTGAGCAGTGTGGATGCCTTGGAGAAAAGCAGTAGGGTAGATGGGACAGACCTGAGGTGGGAGTGTGCCTGACATGTTCAAGAAACAGCAAGGAAACCAGCAGGGCTGAAGCAAAGTTGCAAGAGTGAGAGAGTGATGGTACCTGAGGTCACCTGGATGTGCCATCATATTTTTTTCCAAGACAGAGAGGATTCTGCAAGCTACACATGTCAGAGAAGGTTATGGGGATGTTAGGAAAGACCAGGAGATGTGTGCATTTCAATAGGTAGAGAGACAGTGAGGAAGAGTATCGTGGATGACAGGCAGGTGATGCAGGTAAACAAAATACAGATGTGAGAATGAGAAGAATTAACATAAGCATGAGAGTAAGTGAAGACAGCGCTCCTCTAGCTTGCCCAGCGGAGTGAGTGAAAGGTATCTACATGCCAAGATGGTGCTGAGGCTAATGGCCTGCTTGCCATCATGAGACTTGTAAGGGACACACAAATCTCATCAACACAGAGATCAAGACCTCTCTAGCTTATCCCATATGCTGCCAACAGACCAGCAACTACAGCATAATAGTAGATTTCTTGGGTGATAAACAGAATTAGAAAGCTTTCTCCACATGCCTCTCTTCTGATTAGGATGTGCTCTTTTCTCATATTTTAGCAAGTCCGTCCTTCAGCTGTGACATCTCCAAATGATCCCTTTGTTGGAGACCATGGTAATAAGGGCTCATCTCCTTCTGAGATATCTGCTGAAGTTAAAATAAACTCAAATAGGTGGTATTTGGTTCAAGTTTCTAGGCCCAAGAGCCTAGATTCTAGGGGGAAAAAAATGGCTTGTCTACACTCTGAAATGTATTGCATGAAGGATTCCTATGCAAGGACGGTTCCATCTTGCTTTTCTTACCTGGTCAGCCTCTGCAGATTTGGAGAACCATTCTTTTTATCACCATTCTTTAGGTCATATGTAGTTATGGGCTTTGTAGTTATTTCACTCTGCTAAACATAAGGGGTGGACGACTTTATTTTTCTTATAGCTGCTTTTAAATGAAAAAGATGAGATCTGATTTTTTTCCTCATGTCGCTCTAGGGTTTTTCACTCTAAAATCAAGGATTCAGTTGTGACCATATATGTCATTTTAATAGAGGCTTTTCACTATTAAATGTAACTTTTTCCAGTTACTTTGGCTCTACATCCACCTCTTCCTAAAACTAGATCTGAAACTGTCCACAGGTATAAAGGAAAATTAAGAAAAGTCAATGATCTAGGTAAAAAAAATACCCAAATTAGATTTACCCAATAATTTCAAAAACAAATATTCAGTTATCTTTCTTTTTTAAAATAAAAAAGTATGGTCTAGCAAACATGACAAAAATGTACTTCATTTTGGAAAATTTTAATTTTTCATTATATTTTATTTTAAAGCAGTACAATGTGTTCATGCAGTCAATAATCATTTGTTGAGTACCATTGTACTTAGAAGGTCTGAACACAAAGATAGCAAAGACCTGGTCCCTGCCCCCCGTCTGGTAGAAAAAGGCAGATCTGTAAATAATTAAGAGCCATGCGATGATCCAGTATCATGATAGCATAAAGTATGATTAGCATACCAACCAACTGGACTTTTTTCCAGGAAGGGGATGAAGGCCAAGTTTGTGGCATGTTGGTGTTGTTCTGGGTGTGTTTGTGGAAGTAAAAACTTCTAGACACTGAAATATTGTTTTCACTATGACCTCTATCACAAGATTTCTGCTGCCAGAAGCTTACTCTGACAGTTCTCTTATGATTGTCTTTTTTTTCCCCTATAGTTTGATTATTAGTCAGGGATCTCTAGAGAAACATAAGAAACAGGATATAGAAGGAGGCAGAGAGGTGGTGGGGGAGAGAGAGAGATGAAAGGGAGAGAGGGAGAGATTCTAAGGAACTGGTTCAAATGATTATGGGGGCTGGTTGAAACCTGTAAGGAAGACTGAAAATTCTAGTAAGAGTTGATGTTACAGTATTCAGTTCAAACCTACAAAGTAGACCAGCAGACAGGAAACTCAGGCAGAATTTCTATGTCACAACCTTGAAGCACAACTCCATACCCAGGAAACTTCGGTTTTTGCTCTAAGGCCTTCAACTGATTGGAGGAGGCCCCTCCACATTATGGAGGGTTATCTGCTTTACTCAAAGTCTACAGAGTGTAAATGTTCATCACATCTAACATATATCTTCATGGCAGTATCCAGACTGCTGTTTGATCAGACAATGGGGCACCATAGCCTAGCTCAGGTGCCACACAAAATTAACCATCATAGAAACATAGGCCATTTTCACCCTGCTTATATTTTTCCATCCAGTCATTGGACATTATAAGTTTCAAGCTTCTATTTCTATAAAAGCAATTAACAAGTAATTATATAAGTTTTAAGTTCCATAAGATGGATCTGCCTAAAAATACCATCATTCGAATATGGAGTCATCCACTAGTTTAAAATGGCACTATCAGTGCTACAGCTTTTTAATAATGCAACTTGTGCAAAGAGAAAATTATTTCTCTTAATTGAAGAACAAGTTATTTTAAAGATATCCACAGTTCAGCCTTCTAGTGGCATTGTCTCCTCTTCCGCTAAACTGACTATGTACATCATATATTTTGGCTATCATATACTTTCTCCCATATTTTCATGTAGTTTATTTTTCACATATATAAGTTCTACCTTTGACAAGAGAAGGCACAGGATCAACATGGTGTACCTTTTAGATGCACTAATTTACTGCAATGATTTGGCTGGGGAATAGAGAAAATTAAGTAATTTAACTGACAAGCAGTTTAAATAATTATTTTTGTAATGCATGTATGAATATGTGTATTACAAAATTTAAGACTAAAATTCATTTTAAAGAGAAAATCTTAAGGCTGTGGAATATTTTAATCTTGGGCACAGCCCTTTGTGTTATATCCTCAGATCCCCAGAATTTGGGGTAGGGATAAGGGTAATGTACTCATTTCTCTTCTGCCTTATGAGGTTCTTTTTAATGGAAAATTTTGAGAAGCACTAGTAAAAGGAATTTTGGAGGCAAAATTCTTCGGTTTGGTTACTACTTGATTAGTTAGTTGGCTCTGCCCCAGAAACATATCTACTCACCCACAAACTTGGCCAGTCTTTTCACAACTATGTGCTCTTCTCATCTCGTGTGAAACTGATCCAAACAATGGTAATTCAGGACATTTTGTCTCTACTTTGGGAAAATAATCCAAAGCAAGCTCACAAAACAAGGCACCTGGCTTAATGGCTGGACCACAGAAATTGTTCAGTAGATCTCTGACTAAAGGATCTCTTGTATGCAAAAGAGCATCTTGGGGATGCTGGAAAGCTGAACAAGAGCTTAATGGCTCTCACCAATTAGCACCCTTGGTGGCCCCTGATGAACTAATTAGGTTATTGACTGACCTTTCAGTGCTCTTGGCTTTTTTTTTTTTTTTTTTTTTTGAGACAGAGTCTTGCTTTGTGCCCAATTTAAAGTGTTGTGGCATCATAATCGCTCACAGCAACCTGAAATTCCTGGGCTCAAGCAATCCTCCTGCCTCAGCCTACGGAGTAGCTGGGACTACAGGCATGTGCCTTTTTCTATTTTTAGTTGCCCAGTTAATTTCTTTCTATTTTTAGTATAGATGGGGTCTCTCTCTTGCTGAGGCAGGTCTTGAATTCCTGACCTCAAGGGATCCTCCCGCCTTGGCCTCCCAGAGTGCTAGGATTACAGCTGTGAGCCGCAGAGACCGGCAAGTGCTATTGTAATATATTATTGAGTTTACTGAGAAGGTAAAATCCCTCCTGGAGTTGCAACTAAAATTTTGGAAGGTGCCAGGATATTAGAGACTATGAACTATACACCAGAATTGTCACCTCAAGAAAACTGCTTCTTTTGTAACTTGCCTTTTCTTGGGGCCAGAATTGAGCCAACTTCTAGGTGGTTAGATCTCACACCCAAGGTGAAAGTGGTGTGGCCACTTTGAATAAATTATCTAAGACTTATGAGTTACATATATTTATATTTAGCCTTTATGGGAATAGGAGGCGGCTTCATTTCCTCATGACTAAAATTTTATTTAATTGTATTAGATAACAATATTGAGCTGAAGATAAGATTATGCCATTTGCACTTAGAATTTATAAACTAAAGAAAAATTCCTTTCTGTCTGAACCTATGCCAGCATCTATTGTTTTTTGACTTTTTAATAATGGCCATTCTGACAGGGGTAAGGGAATATCTCATTGTGGTTTTAATTTTCATTTCCTTGGTGATTCGTGATGCTGAGTATTTCTTCACATGCTTGTTGGCCATTCGTATGTCTTCTTTTGAAAAACTTCTGTTTATGCTTTTTGTCCACTTTTTAATAGGGCTATTTGTTTTTTTCTTGCTGATTTGTTTGAGTTCTTTGTAGATTCTGGATATTAGCCCTTTATTGGATGTATACTTTGCAAATGTTTTCTCCCATTCTGTAGGTTGTCTATTTATTCTTGATTATTTCCTTTGCTGTGCAGAAGCTTTTTAATGTAATCAAGTTTATTTATTTATTCTTCTTGTTGCTGAATTTGCCTTTGGGGTCTTAGTCATAAATTCTTGGCCTAGGCCAATGTCTAGAAGAGTATACTGTTTGTGGGACTGTAAATTAGTACAACCTCTACAGAAAACAATGTGGAGATTCCTCAAAGAAATAAAAGTAGACTTGCCATTTGACCTAGCAACCCCACTGCTGGGTATCTACTCAAAGGAAAAGAAATCATTTTGTCAAAAAGACACCTGAACTTGAATGTTTATTGCAGCACAATTCACAATTGCAAAGATGTGGAATTAACCTAAGTGCCCATCAATTCGTGGGTGGATTAAGAAAATTTGGTGTGTATATGTATATACATATATATGTGTGTGTGTGAAACACACACACACACACACACACACACACATATGCATACCATGGAGTACTGCTTAGACATAAAAAGGAATTAAATTATGTCTTTCACAGCAACTTAGGTGGAACTGGAGACTATTATCCTAAGTGAAGTATCTCAGGAATGGAAAAACAAACAGCACATGTACTCCTTAATAATTGGGAGCTAACTGATGGGCACACATAGGCACAAGGAAATGTAAAGGTCATTGGAAATCAAGAAGGGAGGAGGGGAGTGGGACAAAAACCTACCTATCAGGTACAATGAACACTACTGAGGTGATGAGCACACTAAAAGCCCTGACTTAAGCATTATAAAAGGTAGCCACGTAACAAAAACATTTGTACTTCCTTAATATTTTGAAATTAGAAAAAAAAAGCTAAAGAAACATTCAGAGAAACAAAACTGAACAAAGCAAATCACAAACAAGCAGACCTAAACAAAACCAAACAGAAGCAAAATATACTGTGATTTACACTCACAGGAATCAACTACTATAGAAATCAGAACAATGTTTTCATCCATTATATTGCTGTAGGCAGAATATTTTTCATGTGCTTCTGCACAACTGTGTTAGCTCATCCCTGTTTTTGCTGGTGGAAACAGGGGGCACCATTTTTCCAGTTGTGCATGGAATTTGCTTTTCATGTGTGGGAGCAGCTTGTGCAATAGAAGCAGAGGAGTATGGCATTAACTGAACTAGCAAGTAAGAAGAGAAGAAGTCTAAAATTGTGTCCCTGAGACGTTAGTTGTTCAGAGTTACCATGCCTTGTGTGTCTATATAAATAAATGTATGTATTAATCATGTACAAAGTATTAACCATGATAATTGCTATATCATTAGTACAGTATTGTGGACCTGGTTATTTTAAACATCAAAATAATAGCATTCAGTAGTCACGTTGCCATTCAGTAGACAGAATGTTTTCTTTTACATTTTGGTTTCATGAATTGAACAAATGGCATCTCCTTTCTTCTAAGTAGATATACAGTGACACATCCTATTAGACACCAGGCCTATAAAGATTAATCCAACAGTTCCTTGCTATGGGAAAGTCAAAGCCTGGCAAAGGAGGACACTGGAAGAAAAATCAACAGTGCCTGGGAAATCAAGGGACACTTTACAGTGGAAGTAATACAGTACTTGTGCTTTAGCTTCAAGGAAGAAGAGTTGTCTGCCTGATTATAAAGAACTTAATAGGTTTGGGAAAACGTGGGAAGTTCAGTATTCAGAGTGTAGGGTCCTTGGTGTGAAGATAAAAGCAGAGTGGTAAAAATAATAATAATAATAATGGAATACAGAAGTGGCTATGACCTAGACAATATCTTACATGGGAGAATGTTTTAAGTATCCACTTCTCTGCCCCCAAATCACTTGAGACTACAGTTTGAAGACAGAACTATTTCCCATTACTTGGGACCGATGCTGGGAAAGGAGGAGAATTTAATAGGAAATGAGAACAGAGAAGAGACAGAAGCTAATTAGTGATATTTCCCTGCTTATAGAAGACCCTTTGGTTCAGATGCAGGGTGGGTTTTTCCAAGAAATAGAGCCATCTCTAACGCAAAGAACATGATAATTGCTTACTAGGGCTCTTTTTCTTCTGAAGTTGCCAATTCCCTGTGATATATTATCCTAAACTACATTTATATTAACTTGGTGCCACTCTGTTTGTGGAGCAGGTGGTCAGAACATATTTTCACACATGGATGGTGTGCTTAAGGCAGTATTAGGAACTTACCTACAAAGACTCAATTCCTCTGGATATTGGAAGATGAGTAAGATAGACTAATACAGGCATTGTGGATGAGTTGAAAGAACAGTAGGCTCAAAGTCAGAAAACTTCAGTCTTTTATCATTATACATCCATTTCTATTTGACAGTAAGTAATTCTCCCTCATCGGTTTCCTCATCTATAAAATGAAGACCTTTTCCTTAGTCATTTATATATTTCCACAACAAATAGTTAATAGGCTTAACTAGTCAGAGTTTGATTAGAGAAGGAGAACTCATAGGAGAATACACACACACACACACACACACAGTCATGTGCCAGATAATGACATTTCAGTCAACAACAGATTGCATATATGAGAGTGGTCCCATGAGATTAGAATACCATATTTTTACTATGCCTTTTCTATGTTTAGATATGTTCATATATGCAAATACTAATCATTGTGTTATAGTTTTGTATTTGTGTTTGCATTATTCGGTATGTTAGTAGTAACATGCCGTACAAGTTTGTAGCCCAGGCATATAGTAGGACGTACCACATAGGTTCGTGTAAGTGCACTCTATGATGTGTACTTACAGATCACAGAGTGTACTTCAGAACAAAAACAAATGATTGAAACATAGTCCCTGCCATCAAATAGCTCACAGAATGGTAGGAGAGGTCTTAATTCACCTGGATGTGTGCTATATTACAGCTGCTTTGCCTCTTTTACCAACATAAAGTGAGATTAATACACATGAATAAGCTTTGGAAATGTTAACATTTTAATGTTTTTTTAGAGTCTCATTTTGGCTATCCGATGTTAGATTGCCTCTATTTTTAAAAGCAAAACACTGGGAAATCAATTCATTCTAGATATTTTGTTAAATTTGTCTTATTCATTCCATATAGTGGTGGTGCTGAACGGATAGCAACCAAGTCGCTACACTAACCCAGATTCTTCTGTTCATGCAATTATGACTACTTTTATAATCCACCAACCACTTTTCTGTGGACAATGTTTGTCCAGGTTTCACATATCTTATCCCTCTTTTAAGCTGAGAAAAATAACATTAAGAAACAGTAGCAAAATTTCTTCACCATTAATAATAATAATAATAAACAGGAAGACAGGAAATAGACCCTCAAAATGTTACGCTGTTATGCCAAATCTGTATTGTGAAAACTATTTGCTTATCAGCACCACCTATAGATTTTTTTCTATTTCCTTATTAGACTATGTTTGATCCACTTTTTTACCTTAATCTTCCGCCTCAGTTAGATTTTGTGTATCTCAAAGACCCCATATTTTCTTGGTATCATGAAGATAATGTCACAAAGATAGGTGATTTCATCATTTCATTGAAGGGCTTGTTTCCACATTCTAAGTGTTCTCTCACCAACGTCATGAAAAGATAATTCTGAATCTTTCATGAGCAATATGAGACTACACGGAGAAACTTAAGAAACATTCAATTACAAATAATAAAGGAACATATACCATTTCACAGCAGAAATTATATTTTCAATTTATTTTTATTTTAATTTCACAAACACAGGGTGCTAAACACATGTATGTACCATTCATTCTAAGTGCTGAAAAAATATTAATCCTTCTATCCTCATGACAAACTTCATTTTTATAGAGAAGTAAAGGGGCACAGAGAGGTCATGTGGTGTTCCAAATGTCACACAGCTAATAAGTAATTTAGCTGGATTTGGACCAGGCAGTCTTACTCTATAGTACAGGCATGTGTTTTTAACCACTAGTGTATGCCCTCTAAAGAACCTCTATTCTCCATAAATTTATGTCTGTGTGATTATTAGGGATGATCAATTTCATTAACACATAATTTGGATTATATACTCACCAGTCAAGAAGCCTCTGTACATAACTCAAAGTGAAATCCCGAGAAATGCTCAAGTAGTGAGATAACAAGATAGAATCAAATCCTACCATCTCACCCCTGCTCTGTGCTTCTGATTATTGATTTTATTGAAGTTTTCTGTTTTGCACAACAACCACTAATTGTTCTTTCTCTATCAAGGCATTTAAAGAATAAAAACAAGCAAATCAGAAAGAGAGAAGATTATATATTGGGCAGAACCCTAGACTTTCCAGCATAAGTATTTGTCATTTTCATCAAAAGCAATAAACACAAACAACTTTAACACACAAGTCAATAAGATGTCACTTCACTGAGCAAGTATAATACCAAATCTAAGGAAAGTAATACTTCAGCATGGGAGAAATGCAATCATTCTTTATGGTCCTAATGACACATGGAAGTTTGTTGGCTTTAATATCAAATATTATACCATGACATCATTTATTTGAAGGAGGAAATGTAGATAAAAGTAGAACTCAACGGGCCTTGAGAGGTTTCTTATTTTACAATAAAAAGTCACTCCTTAATTAATCCAAGATAATATCAATTTTGTATGATTACTGATTTGTTAGAAAAAATACTGCTCTTGATATAGAAATATTTACAATGAGAATTTTCATGAAAAAATAAAAGCCATCTTAATTTTTACTTTTGTATCATAATAGTTAATGAAGACTAACAGTGATATGAAGTCATCTGCTAAAATACTGTTTGGTATGTCTTGCATAGCAAATTCTGTATTTTATTGGTTCAGAATATATATTACTAATGAAGTTAAATTTATGTTTTCAGAGATAGAAACAGACAAAAGCCAGTAATCAGTATAAGAAAATTGTATTTTTAAAAGTAAAATATTTCCAGAGTTCTATGAATAAAACTATACTGCCTAAGGAAAAAAGCTGTTAACATTATTTTTTTACTGTTCAAGAAATAATTACATGAAAATGATTTTTTTAGTAATCATTTTTCAACATTCATCAAAAGAATGCCTCTTGAAAAAAGAAATAGGATGTTTACTTTTTAAGTTAAAAAATACTATTGGAAAAAAATCGGCAGTTTTCCTACCCTAAAAACTATTAGTGCATTCATCTTAAAGATGACTAAGCTTCTGAAGAGCCTAATAAACTTCTTTGTTGTGTTTGGCATTTCCTTTTACGTAGTCTCAGCTAAAGATCAGATCATCCCCTGGCATATTTTGTTTTTTCTTGTTTTTTTCATCTCTACCCCTTTTCTGATTCGATTCCTAATGAGAATAACAAATACCATTCGTGGTAGCACTTTGGAGCTAGACAAGTCTTTTAAATCAATTGTCACATTTTATCTTCAAAACAACTCTGTGAGAGTAATGAGAGGAAGTGGTAGTAAAATTCTTATTCTTCTGATGGAAATATGAAGGATCAAGTCAATTAAGTGGATATGCTAGTATGTGACACATAAGGAAACTCAAACTTCAAGGTTTCAACTCTAGCATCTGTTTCTCTCTCATTTGCATCCAGCTACTACACTGATTTTTTTCCTCTTCTCCCTCTGCAGCAGAGAAATCTTAAGGGTTAACTGATGCCTTCTCAATGTGACAAAAGCATGCATTTTAGAATCAGACAGACCTTGTGTTTAATCTTACCTCTGACAGTTATGAGCTATACGGTCTAAGCTAGTGGTTCTCCAAGTGGTCCACGGCTAACAGCATCAGCACCACCCCGGAACTGGTAAGAAATGCAAATTCTCGGGCTCCGCCTCTGACTCAGTGAATCAGCAACTCTGGGGATGGTGTCCAGCACATCTGTTTCTGACAGCCCCTCCAGGTGATGATGAGGCACATGAAAGTTTGGGAAGCGGTGGTCTAGGACAAGTCACTTTGCCACTATAGAACTTACGGTTGCTCTTTAAAGTGGTGAATGACAGCTGGGATACAGAGCTCTTGGAGGGATTGGGGAGTGAAGGTGAAGCAACTGACACGCATGCACTTTAGAAATGGCAACATTGCCGGGGGATTGGAGCTTATTACAGAAGCTAATTCCAAATCTTCATTAAATTCGTTCCTCTATGGAAGAGAAGCGAGGTGATCACCTTTCTTAGATACAGCGCTATTTCTAAGCCTGAAAGAGACAGCTAATTCTAACTTATGGGTACACTTTGGCTGTATTGAAACCAGTCAGTGGCTGCCATTGAAAAGAATTCACATGCAGCCAAGTGATTTTTTTTCTACCTAGGAACTTTAGAAAAAAAAAATCAGGGAGGGGGCATGACTTATTTCTTTGCCCCCATCATTTTGTGTACTATTTGTTTATGTGATTCTGTTTGTTGTGTCACCCAGCTTTGCCCAAGGGCCAATCTTATAGCTTGAATTACATAAATTTTTATAAGGAATAGGGCTCACTAATTTACAA
>NW_012153729.1:2764007-2765452 GCF_000956105.1 Propithecus coquereli
AATAATAATAATAATGGAATACAGAAGTGGCTATGACCTAGACAATATCTTACATGGGAGAATGTTTTAAGTATCCACTTCTCTGCCCCCAAATCACTTGAGACTACAGTTTGAAGACAGAACTATTTCCCATTACTTGGGACCGATGCTGGGAAAGGAGGAGAATTTAATAGGAAATGAGAACAGAGAAGAGACAGAAGCTAATTAATGATATTTCCCTACTTATAGAAGACCCTTTGGTTCAGATGCAGGGTGGGTTTTTCCAAGAAATAGAGCCATCTCTAACGCAAAGAACATGATAATTGCTTACTAGGGCTCTTTTTCTTCTGAAGTTGCCAATTCCCTGTGATATATTATCCTAAACTACATTTATATTAACTTGGTGCCACTCTGTTTGTGGAGCAGGTGGTCAGAACATATTTTCACACATGGATGGTGTGCTTAAGGCAGTATTAGGAACTTACCTACAAAGACTCAATTCCTCTGGATATTGGAAGATGAGTAAGATAGACTAATACAGGCATTGTGGATGAGTTGAAAGAACAGTAGGCTCAAAGTCAGAAAACTTCAGTCTTTTATCATTATACATCCATTTCTATTTGACAGTAAGTAATTCTCCCTCATCGGTTTCCTCATCTATAAAATGAAGACCTTTTCCTTAGTCATTTATATATTTCCACAACAAATAGTTAATAGGCTTAACTAGTCAGAGTTTGATTAGAGAAGGAGAACTCATAGGAGAATACACACACACACACACACACACACACACACACACACAGAGTCATGTGCCACATAATGACATTTCAGTCAACAACAGATTGCATATATGAGAGTGGTCCCATGAGATTAGAATACCATATTTTTACTATGCCTTTTCTATGTTTAGATATGTTCATATATGCAAATACTAATCATTGTGTTATAGTTTTGTATTTGTGTTTGCATTATTCGGTATGTTAGTAGTAACATGCCGTACAAGTTTGTAGCCCAGGCATATAGTAGGACGTACCACATAGGTTCGTGTAAGTGCACTCTATGATGTGTACTTACAGATCACAGAGTGTACTTCAGAACAAAAACAAATGATTGAAACATAGTCCCTGCCATCAAATAGCTCACAGAATGGTAGGAGAGGTCTTAATTCACCTGGATGTGTGCTATATTACAGCTGCTTTGCCTCTTTTACCAACATAAAGTGAGATTAATACACATGAATAAGCTTTGGAAATGTTAACATTTTAATGTTTTTTTAGAGTCTCATTTTGGCTATCCGATGTTAGATTGCCTCTATTTTTAAAAGCAAAACACTGGGAAATCAATTCATTCTAGATATTTTGTTAAATTTGTCTTATTCATTCCATATAGTGGTGGTGCTGAACGGATAGCAACCAAGTCGCTACACTAACCCAGATTCTTCTGTTCATGCAATTATGACTACTTTT
>NW_012153729.1:2769427-2806496 GCF_000956105.1 Propithecus coquereli
AGGTTTCCATAGTGATGGCAGTCTATAACCCAAGGGCACACGATTAAATAAGGTTAACTGACTAGGAAGGAGGGAAAGTATTTAGCTATAAACTAGATTTACAACTGAGTGTAACATTGTTTCAAAAAGTTACCACACCTCTGTTTATCCAATTTATATGTAGCTTAAAAGATTAAAAGCTAGTTACTCCGGTATTTACAGAAAACACACCGCCCTGACTAACTCTGTTTAGAATCTCCATTTATATCGTGCTCAAGATAAAGGCAGAATGTGATCCTGTAAACACCTCATAGCCCTTCCTAATAGTCATAGCCATAACCGCTTCCGGCAACCTGCGTCTCCTAGCCCTAAATTATGCACTGGTGCTTTAAATGAGATCCCGACGGGGGAACTGATAGCGTCCACTTCTGCCCGGCCTCAGCTGTCTCACTGCACCTCAAGAACACTGTTAAATCATTTGCCCAGCATTTATTTTTCTAGACTCCACCTCGGATTTAATCACTTACTGATCTTCCTGCCAAAGTCTTTGTGCTGGTGAAACAGGGCAACGCGGGTCCAGGCAGAACCTGCTGTTTCTTGCTTCTGTCCAAAGGGTCAGTGATTTTATAATTGAATGGGGTGATTGTTCTGGGTTTTTTGTTTTTACCTTTAAAGAAAATTCTAAAGGCTTGAAAACGCTAAGATAAGGAGAAAAGTTGACCTAAAAACAATGCCATCTCACAAACCTTTAGCCAGTAGAAAACAGATCATCTTTGTTACACTTTGGCTGGATAACATTGCACACATTATTTGGGTAATCGAGGTCAGTGGAGACACTTGGACTTTATTTTCCCAGGTACTTTTCTTTTCTAGCCTAAATTATGGGCCTCAGTCAGGCACATAGCCCTACTGACAGAGTGAGTTGCCGATTCGTTGAGTGCATTTAGTATGTTCATATGATAGACATTTAAAAGTTCGAGGCTATCATTTTGAATTCTCAGGCTCTATAGTTCTCTTTAGTATTTTACGATGTATCTAGCTGGGTGACCATGAATGTATTAAAAACTGCATAATTTTGCTAAACCTGTTAGATCACCTGAAAAGTGAAAGTGTCATCCAATTTTTTTTAGCTCAATTGCCAGAAATGTAACCAAAACATTGTTCAGAAATATTCTTTAGGAAATGCGTGGCTATTAAAGATTCAAAATCCTTATCTTGGCAGGTAAGAGCTTTGCCATTTGGGGACCAACTTGATATTTTGGCCTTCTCTCCTTCTCCTCTCTTCCAGGACTCCAGCTTCCCTACTTTACAAAAACACTTTGTTTTTTCTCCCATTTGGAGAATGTTAAGTCCTCTCCCACTTGACTCTTACCCATCAAGCATGTCTTTCAAAGCGATAGCCACACTCACCTTTGACGTGACACCCTTCCAGTGGAATTAAACCGACAATTAGTATGTCCTTCTTGGAACTGATTCCTATGTCCCCTTCCTCTCCTCCTCCTGTGAGCATCACCTGTGATCATTTCCCACTCATTTGACTGTTCACTGAAATAAAAATGAAGTAAAAATGCAATTTAAGTGATAAGATAATTTCCTCTTTGTTTTATCTTGTCTTCTAAATAGTTTGCTAATTTCCTGTGGACTAGGATCATCTTATAAATCATAAATGTGCCAACAACTTATTACCCTCCTTGAATATAATAGGCAGGGTAATAGCATTCATTTTGGGGGTGGCAAGGAACAAAAAATTAGGTTTAGGAGTGATGTATACTAAGATGTTCTTCTTGATAGGATTTGCTACAAACAAATTGAAAATATGCAGTATTTATTTTAGACCCTCCTTCTCAACAGCCTGTCCCCACTACACACACACATACACACATACACACACACCTCCTCCTGATGCATCTATTTCATCTGTTTTACTGGTTGCAAAATGTGGTTCTCTGCGTTTGCCCCAGATAGACCTTCAGTTCCCTGCTATTACCCGGGCAGGGCTTTATTAGAGGAGCGCTTTGCCTGCCATACCCTCCAATCATCTTGATATTCTAATCCTTCGAGAGTCGCCTCTTGCTCACTGACCCTCCCATTTCATATTTACATTTAATTTGAGCGTTTAGGGTACATCGGTCCATACAATCAACTGTTAACATGTCTAGTACTATGATGTCCTAGGTGTGAGTTGTAGTTTGAGATAGATGGGAGGGGTGGTTACTTGCATCGTTTAAGCTGCGCTTCATCTATAGGCCAGGAAAACAAATGTTACGCAATACCAAAAAGTTTAGAATTTGTTCTGCACTGTAAATAACAAATCCTAAAATATCTATCTAAAAGCACATTGGGATGAACCACAAAAAGTTCTCTCTCTTTTTGTGTGTGTTGTTTTTATTCTTTTATGAGTTTTTGTTTCCATATAGGATTGAAATAACTTGGAGAATATATGTCAAATGTTTGCTTCCTACGTTTGGCCTGTATATTTAGACTTATGGAATAAACCACATAGGCAGATTTATAACCCCCCTCAAGAAAATATACATCCAGTGATCTGCAGATATCATGTACAGTTAAAGAGAAACATTTTAAGATTTCTATTACTTTATGATAATGGGATATGTTGCAACCTAAGAGTAAGCTTAATATCCAGAATGGCATTTCTGGAAAACGAACTCAGAGCATGAGTTATATAATCAGGCAGCTGGTTTTATAATTGGAAATAACTGAAATACTTACTTGACCATTGTATTTGTCAAGATTCTCTAGAGAAACAGGATCAATAAGGTAGATAAATAAATAGACAGCTATTGATAAAACAAAAGGAGATTTATCATGGGAAATGGCTCATGCAATTACCGAGGCTGAGAAGTCCCACAATATGCTACCTGTACTGGAGAACCAGGAAAGCTGGAGGTATAATTCAGTCTAACTCTGAAGCCCTAAGAACCAGGAGAGCCAATGGTATAACTTTGAGTTTAAGTGGAAATGCTGGAGAACCTGGACCTCTGATGTCTGAGGGCAAGAGAAGATGGATGTTCCATCTCCAGAACGAAAAGTGAGTTTGCCCTTTCTCCACCTTTCCTTCCGTGGATTGGATGATGCCCCAACATTGGTGAGGGCAATCTCTTTTACTCAGTCTACTAATCCAACTGCTAATTTTTTTCCAGAAACACCCTCACAGATGCACCCTGAAATAATGTTTTACTGGCTATCTGGGCAACCCTTAGCCCAGTTAAGCTGACACATCAAATTAACCATCGCATCTATTAATTTTCAAAGGTTAAAAGTTGGTAAAAGATTCCTCAGAGAGGAATAAACAGATAGAAGAAAACCTAGAAGAGATATAAAATAACCTTTCAAATATAAGTATGGATGCTATACTATATTAGTCGACTAAGGCTGCTGTAACAAGGTACCACAAACTGGGTGGTTTAAAACAAAAGAAATATATTCTCTTATAGTTCAAGAGGCTAGAAGTCTCTCCTCTAGGGGAGAATGTTCCCTTGCCAGTTTTAGCTTCTGCTAGCCCCCGGCATTCCTTGGCTTGTGGCCGCATAACTCCTATCTCTGCCTCCATCTTTGTATGGACTTCTCTGTGTGTGTCTGTGTCTAGATTTACCTTTCCTATAAGGACATCAGTCATATTGAATTGGGACCCACTCTCAATGACTTCTGCTTAACTCAATTACATCTGCGAAGACCCTTTTACCAAATAAGGTCACATTCAGAGGTATGACAAATTAGGACTTCAAAAATTTTTTGGAGGGGACAAAATCCAACCCGTAATAGATGCTGATGCCAAAGAAATGAGACATTTTTTGCTTTCCTTAGAGAAACACAGTGAAATTAAGGATGACTTTGCTTTCATTTTCTCACTAATAATTCCATCTATTATTGTGCTTTTAGTTTATGTTGGCCATTACAGGATGGCAAGATAATAATATATGGAAGCACTTATTTTTCTAATTATTATTTGAATCTTTCATCCCTTTGAAGAGGCGTGGCTCACTATTCTTCTGTAATTTGCCATAACAATTTGAATTTGATTATATCGATAAGCAGGTAATCTTAGTACTGATGGCAAACAAAATGGAAAAACATGTTTCATAAAGAGGAAGGAAGAAATTTTTAAAAAATGGGCCAATAAAGGGCAACAAATTAACCATAGATTGGGGAAAGATGAAATATAGGACGCACTCTCATGAATAGTTATCCTATAAACATGGGGCAAACTGGGATTTGAGTATTGACGCAACAGCTCATGACTCAGATTTTCTTCCATAACTTCTCTTGAGTCCCAGACAGCCTTGTGTTCTGAAGCTTCCTCTATATTTTCCAGACTTCCTAGCCTAAAGAGGAATAACAATACTAACATTTGAATTTACTTAAGGCTTTGGAAAAAGTCAAAGTGAAAATAAAAGTAACCTTCAAGAAGTGTCTGCATGGAATAACTGACTCAACTATTTTGGCCAAGAGTATCTTTTGGTCCTTATTTTCAAGGCAGCAAGAGCAATATTTTCAAGCAGTAGAGGGTGGGGCAGCTTGGAAAGGTGGGAATCTCAATTGAATCATTCTATGAGAGAAAACACTACCCGTGCTGAAAAGAAATTGATAGTCAGTGTTAGAATTGTAAATTTGAGAAGTGACAGAACTTGAACCGCTAACAATTAGCAAAATTATGTATTGTATATACAGATACCATCCAGATTTAAAGGATGGGCTTGCCAAATATCTCAATTATCACCCATCCATTATACTTATTTATTAGTTAATGAGGTGAAAAGTGGGGAAAATGGTAAAATGCATTTACATGATTTTTTGTGATTAACAGAAATTTGAAAAGGTAGATTTGACAAGGCTGAAATTTATTATGCCACTCTCCCCCATAGGTTTAAAACAATTTTGGACTGTTACAGAGTCACACTTGAAGGTAAATGCAAAGTAGGCGAGCCAGGTTTCCAAGAACATGATGCATCTTACTTGCCAGTAGTTAACCAGTCCTGAGAAATGGCAGGAATTATTTTTCTCCAGATCCTATTTTGCAAGGCCATACAATTTGTTCACAGAAAACCCTCATCACTGAGCATTTGTCGCAATAGTTTTCATTAAGATTAGAAAGATTGAATTACAATTAAATCAATCAAGCTTTAATATATTGGCTAATAGATAATTGGATTTCTAAGAGAGGGAAGCTGCCCTGGGTGGGGAGTGGGGGGGTTAAAAAAAGATTAGATGTATTTTTTTGACACATTATGGAAGCTTCTGAATAATTTTTTAAATTTTATTCACAAATGATTCAATTAATAAGTATTGGTGTGGAGGCTATCAGTTCAAGAAGCATATTTGTGAAAATTTGTTGTCCCACATTTCATTTGCCACCACAGTGCGTTGCATATCTTGAGAGGCTGAATATGGAAGTGAATAATGGCCAGTCTATATATGACAAAACAACTGTGACAATAATCTCTGCAGCAACCATGACTTTTGTAGCAACTGGCCCAAAATAGTCAGAACTTGGTCAACTACTGTCAGCTTCCCTAATGTTTGTTCTCAGATCCAACTCAGGACCAACCAGACAAAGAAAATATGCTTCCTCAACCAATCACATAGGATGCCCTGCTTCTGTTCAGCCTGTCCCCAGTTTCCCCAGGCCAACAGCTTTTGATCAGGGCACACCTAAAGCTGTCTTTTTGTTCCACTATAAAGCTTTTCTACTGCCTGCCTTTGAGTCTCTGCCAAACAAAAGTAGTGGTACCTGACTCCCTTGCTATAGCAAGCTCTGAATAAATAACTTCTGCTTGTTCTGGTTTGGATGGTTTTTGTTTATTTCCACAGTCTTTATTATGATCTCTATACTGAATCCTTTAAATAGCAAAATTATCCATGCCCAAAAATCATTTAGGGCCCATGGATATCAAATGTGGAACCACTAATTTTGAAAGCCAGAAAAATTGTTGGGACTGGTTCAAATTTGGGTCAAGATTCCTTTGATCTAACTCAGATATGTGATAATTTGGCATTTATATTACACAGCCCTTTTTCCAGTTCATCTCAGCAAAAGTCTCACTGCTTGTGCATGTCTTGTTTGAGTAGTTGCTTCTTTGTGAAACTACTCAGAAGTAATATGACAATTACCTGTGGATAGTTCAAATTGGCTCTATGTCTTTGAAAAGGTCTATTTTGCCTTCATTGACTAAGAAGTGTGTGATATCTGATATTAGATAGCTTCAGTTCAAATTCTGTCGATAACTTTTATTCACTGGGTGAGTTTAATAGAATATATTAACATATTTAAATCTCAATTTTTTAATTTAAAAATTGCCATAGTGACATTAGCTCCTATCTTACAGGGTTTCTTAAGAATTAAAAGAGACAATTCCTGTAAAATAGTTACCAAAGTCCTAATATGTAATACTTATTCAACAATAAGTAATAGCTATTATTGTTATTACATCAGAATATGTGCTTATTTTCCAAATTAAAAATCTTTTGTACATTCGATGTGACAACATAGCACTCAGAGCCAAGATCTGGAAATTGCTGGAAAATAGATGCATTAAGTGACACAGAGAATTAAGGAACTGTCTTCATAATTCAGGTGATAGCAACCTTCTACTATACTAAAAATCAAGCCTCTCTGAACTAACATGATTTGGTATTAGGCAATTTCACCTCAGCATCCTCAATGGCTTCTCCTTATAAAGAAGCTTAGAGCTAGTAATTTGGTCAAGGTTTTCAGGTACAAATTTTACTTGTTAAGAGCATAAACAAATATATATTGAAAATATGATACCTCAGAGGCACAGAAAGATACATGATGTAGCCAACCGAAACGGTAACATGCCCTAACATAGTATATGTTCTCTATTCTCTTTTAAACCCTGTTACAATCAAAGAAACCTTCTGACATGGTGGAATGCTCATGTTGCAGACATGACGTGGGCAAGTTTGATTTCTGAATAAAACGAAGGAAAAATTCCTGGACGTTTTATGTGCATTTTTGTTAACGCAATCACAGATACAAAGTTAGCCATCCAATCCCAAACGAGACATGACCTCACTGGAGTGGGGTGGGTGTTTCTTGACTAAATTACGGAGCTCCACATAAAGGACACGTCGATTATACCGCCTGTGTGCTCCCATCTCCTCACTGATGTCAGGGATTTATTCCGGGAAGTCTTTAGCAAATATTTTTGGAACAAATATTTTGTGGGAATTTCACTGTTTCTGTCACAAAGGTTATTTAGTGGTTCAACTGGAAACCAAGAATGGAACGAGTTACCTTATTAAAATTCTTAAATCAAGAAGTGTTTATTTTGCTTGGTGAGTTTCAGTAGAAATTGGAGGAGCAGGTCATGATGGGGATTTGAGGGGGATCTGTCAGGAGAGCCAAGAACACTTTTTCAAATTATGTATATTCTAAGAGATTCTTGAGGAGATGTTACTAAGAACAAGCTTTCAATGTAGCCCCATATGGCGTATTTTCAACTTCCTGTGGAGACAATTTCAAATATTTTCCATTCTCTTTAAATCCCTATTTCTATCTCCTTTATGCAAGACCCCTTTCTATTTAACAGGAAAATAATATCACCAACTTCTTGCCTCCCAACCTATAGACTAGATTGCATCTGTGCCCATGCGCTCCTTGGGATCACCCTTGACTCTTTCCCAGCCCTCTGCTCTGCCATTTCACTTCCTTTCACTTCTCCCTTTGCTCCCTAATGGATTTCTGATTTTTGTGGATTCTGACTTCCACGTACCTCTTGAATCCATTCCCTTTGTTTTACTTCCTTAGATTATGCAATATCCTCCTTACTGACCTATCTCTTGTCTGGCCAATCTATTCTCACTACCAGAGCCATAATCTTAAATATGAATCATACATACTTTATTTTTATGCTAATTAGATTGTGTTAGTCTCCTTATCTCTTTAATGCTCCCCTAGAATGACCCAAATTCTTTAATGTGATCCACCAGATGCTGCTCCCCACTCCAGCTCTATCTCCTATTTCCCCACATCTTAGATCCCATGATGAAGCATTTTCATTTTTCCTGCGGGCTCCTATTCAGGGCTAATACAGTTTGTCTCAATCGGTTTCATTCACATGAATAGAGTCAGGGTGTAAATTGCACCCTTGGGGAAATGTGACTCAACAAGTAACTACTGTAGAATGGATTCACTGAAGAACAAAAACAAACATATTCATGGCTTTTCAGAAATTAGGAGCCCACCAAGAGTGCAAAATGCTAAAACATAAAAATAAGTTTATTCATTAGTAGAGTTTTAAGTTGAGTATTTGTAAAGTTTCCTTAATTCATGATGAAGACTTAAATGCTTACTGAATTATATGAAAATATTCTTAAACTTTAAGACAGATCACTTTTGCAGTATTACTTTTAATAAGACAGCAGTTTAAATTCACTTTCTTTTCCCTTCCATTAAAAAAAATTTTAATTATGGCTTAGTGGTATATAATAACTGCTTAGAGATATATAATATAATAAGAATGTACACTGATATGTGGACTTCACCCAATTTTATTTCCAGCACTGACATCAAAGACAATTTTTTTTCTGACCCAAATATTAGAAGCTAGAGGCTTTATATGTGACTTTGTATACTTTATGTGTGACTTTGTATACTTTACTCACTCATAGTAGCTTTGAAGTTGAATTTTGAGTGTAATTGAACCTTTGAAGGGAAATTTTGGGTAGGATCTCGACTGATTCGGGGCTGGTCAAACAACACCTCAATAATTATGAATTAAAATGCATTACATTTTAAAAGGGGCATTCAGAGAACAACTAGGACATTGAGCAAATTCTAAGATGTGACTTATAACTCAGTGCAGTGCTAAAGCCAGCTCCTACCAGCTCACAAGAGCCAATTGTGCACAGCTCTTACCAACTGCATGTTATGAGACCTCACATCAGTAACTTGAAATCAGCCATAATTGGAGTATTTACACCACAGAAATTGGAAGCTCTGCAAGTCAGAGTCAGTCCTTTTGTTTCCCCCAGAAAAGCAGTTGTTAACATTTTCTAGCACACCTCTGCTTATAAACAAGTTGAACATATGTCCCAGCAGTCTTGGTTGTCCTGGTAACCCATGACTTTACCATTTCTATCCACCCTCTTCACTATCAAAAATAACAGATGCAATAACCCCTATTGATATCAGGACTAATAAGAGGCTTTGGAAATTTTTCACTGGAAGAAGTGAAGACTGAGTTGGAAGGTAAGAAGCAACTACAAGTTTCTTATCTTTATTTATCTGAAGAACCAGCTGCAGGAAGTAATACAAGACTTGTTTTGCAGAACTTCAGAGGACAGCATGAGGACAGGAAAGTCTTGTGAAAAAACACAGGGAGACACATTTTTATCTGAGTTTAAGGAAGGACTCACTCTTTGGTAAATTTGAGTCATCAGAAATAAGAACAGAGACGTGGAGTGTTGAGTGTGGTTCCGGTGCATGAAACTGCTCGGCCAGAGAGTGAGAACCGCTTTGAGGGGGTTCACAGCCATTCTTGCTGCGTCAGTGATCTTCTGATGACGCCCATTATAAGTGGAATCTTCTCATGACACTACCTGACTCAATCATTTTGGTGGTCATCTCAGAGGATCTTTGCCAGACGACGTGTGTGTTTGGGAGAAGGTGCAACAAACCAACAGGAAAAATAATTCATTCAAATTCAGGAAGAAGTGACCCAAACAGAAACTCCTTTTAAGCCTCACTGTTCTGCTTTAAAATTAAATAAGTATCATTAATTAGAGAGAAACAACATGCTAACCAATTTGCTACTGATTTATTTATGATTTCAGATTTGGAAATCTATTAGTATAGTCTACTCCATATCAGCACAGCTCGGCCTCAGAAAGGAAAATACGTCAGAGAGGTTCAAGTAACTTTAGAATCATGAGTAGCGGGGGAGACCTTGGGAAGGAAAGTCTGTTTAACAGTGAGAACTTCAGACACTTCCTCTGTATCCTACGGTAGCCAGGCAGTTAGAATAACAGGAAGCCTTTAGGTCTGCAAAAATGGCACCTGTGAAGTTTGTTTGGGTCTGTCTGAAGGCACGGTTTCAGCAGGGGCTGAGCCTGTACCTGTACGGGACAACTTAAAATTTTTTATTGGGTATGCAAAATCGGGTTAAAATTAAAATTTTTCTCCATTGCCTCGTGTCTAGGTGGTATCACATAAAAGCCAGATTTTTTTTCCTTTATTTCAAATTACTTTACTGAATTAGACAGTTTGATTATCACACGGATTATCAGAATAGTTCATACAGTATTTCTCTAAGATCAATGGCTTTCATTTGCACACGTTTAATCTTACCTAACACTTCCCTGCCCATTCCTATGGCCATGTAAGGTCTTTCAGTAGTTTTCATTTTCTGTTTCCTCACCACTCAGATAACTTTACTCTTGTCCACCAACCTACATGCCACGCATCTCTCTTCATATTCTCCCAGTGGGATTTCTTTAACAAACACTTAGATGGCATTCACTTTTGCCTGCTACTGTTTTAAGTACTTTACAAATATTAATTCATTTACTTCTGCTAAGAGCTGTATGGAATTCATAATTTTATTATCTGTGTTTTGCAGATTAGGGGACTGAGGCATAGAGTGGTTAAATAAAGTAGCTGGAGACAGGATTCTAATTGACAGAGTGGTTCTCTGTCTCAACTCTATGTTGCCACTCAATTTAAACAGAAAAAAATTAATCTTACCATGATACTCTGAAAAGCCAGTGTTTGTACTCTTCTCACATGAAAATGTGCTTTATTGCTACCGTTTTTCCTGAAGTACAGCTTTCTACTTTTCTACTTATGAATATTTATTTTCATAAGTCTTGCCACAGAGTCATATGAAATTCAATGTTACAAACGTTGCTTCCTTTTTTACACATTTTATGCATGTACCCTCTCCTTAAAGAATCCACCTTTATTGTATTTTATGCAAAAAAACAACATTTACATATTTCACAAATCCATATTCTATTATACATTGCACTAACCAAGAGTAAAACTCATCTACTTGGTTCTTTGAGTCTAGGACAGTGATTCTCAACCTGGATCACTGTGCTCACCAAGGGGTATTTGGCACATTTTTGGATGCCATGGTGGGATTTGGGGTCATACTGGCATCTAATGGGAAGAGTTTATGGATGCTGCTAACATCCTATAAGTCATAGGACATCTTCCCACAACAGAGAATTATCTGGTGTAAAATATCAAGGTTGAGAAACCCAAGTCTAGGATATTCTATGCATTTTAAATTATTCTTTTGAATACAATTTAGGTCCCTTCTCAATAGCACTACAAAAGCTATATAAAAACTATATATATATATATAATCTATATCTATCAATATATCAACCTGTTAGATTAAGTAGACAACATTGTGTCTTATGTTTCATTTTCTCTTTTGGTTTATAAAGATATAAAGGACTCAGACCTATAACCTACTCTTAATACTAATGTCACTGTTAAAGTAATAAATGGTTATACTTGCAGATCTCTTTGGTGTTATGTTATTCACAAACTCATTCATATTTTAAGTACTGAGCATTAACTGTACACCAAGCACTATTCTAGGTGAATCAGTACTTAAGAATTAGATTATGACTAATTGGTGAGTGGTTAGGATTATTTTAGTTAATGTTTACTGAAAAATTATTATGGAATTTATGTTTTCTATAGTTTACATTGTTTTACACAATTATGAAAACAACCAATGTTTTATTTAAGAGGAAATTAAGCAACATATTTTACATAATGTAGAAAAAATAAGATAGAAAATAATGACTGAATTATTCATTTTTTACCCAATTAGCTGAAACTGGTGGTTAGCAACATCAGATGTGCAAAGAGGACCCAGTGGTTGATCCAATAACAGTATTCCATTCTCTCCCCACAATTTTGCAATGAAACCATGAGATCAAACAGGATACTTTCTTCATGTTGACCAAAAGTATTTATTTTTGATAGAAATGACACACAAGACTAATTGTAGGACATTCACTTAATTGAAACATTAGTCAGTTGGGAACATCTTATGTGATAAATTGTAACATCTCCCACATTAAAACAAAACGCAACACTTTCCCTGAAAAATAAACCTCTTGATGCCCACATCCCTTCCCATTAATCACCACGTTTTTCTATTCCATTTCACAGCAGAAACTCCCGGTGGGTTTGATGCATGCTTTCTCAACTTCCTCTTACCCCGTTCTCACTTGTTCTTAGTCTAATCAGGCATTTGTCTCCAAAAACTCTATTGTGACATTTCATGAAGGCCACAAGTGACATTACGTTGCCAGATCCAGGGCCAATTTTTAGTCCTCCTCTTAACATATCATTAGCATCTGACACTGTTGATCATTGCCTTCTTCTGGTAACGCTTTCTTCACCTCATATCACATTTCACAATTTTCCTTCTACTTCAAGCCATTCTCCTTCTCAACTACTTTTGTTGGATCATCCTCATGTTCCCAACCTAATACTGGGTTTTCCTCGGTCTTAGTCATTGGAACCCTTCTCTTTTAATAACTACTCTGACTCTTGTGTGGTTTCATCCATGTTCATGGTTTTAAATACTCTATATATACATGGATAACTTCCAATCTTATACCTTAATTTTGGACATCAACCCTGACCTCCAAACTAATATATTATCTACCTGACACCTTTGGTTGTCAGAGAGCACATCACATTTTACCACAATAAAACATTGATTCCCCCACTTCAAATCTCCTTCTCTCCCAGTTCCATCATCCCCAGTAAATAGCACCAGCATTTACCCAGTTTCTCACAAATGTCAGTGTTTCCATTACTAGCTCATTCCAATTATAAGACTTACTGATAGGTGAAAAATGAACATTAACAGAAAATCACTCCCTCTCCTATCTCAAACTTGGAGCAAACAAGCAAGCTGCAAAACAAAACCAAAGCTTCTTGGGAGAACATCTAAACTTTATCCCTGGAATCAAGACTGACCTTGTCGATAGTCTTTCTGGGGTCACATGCTTCCTCGGAGCTCATATGAAATGATGTTGGGCAAGATGCTGTTTGCCTTAGGTGTAGGATTACGTGGTCAGACAGGGTGTGTGTTTGCGTAGAAAAAGCTTTACTGTGACAGTAACAGAGCACCTGCACCTAAAAGAACACACTTGGAAGAAGTTGTACAAATCCTAAAAATGACAGTAAAACAAAACTGAACCTTCTTGGACAATAAGAAGTTTAGAGGCAATGCATGGCCACTTTGTGATTTGAGAAGATTCTTATTATTCAACAAGCTCACCAAAGTTTGATCCAAAGACAAAGATACAAATGGGAATGCAGGAAGGATCTTTCTCCTGATTCTTGCTTTCTGTCAGCCACCAATGGCAAGACCATCTACTACGTGTAGGCATGGGAACCAGTTAAAGAAAGTGCCGATTCACTAGAGTGAAGCTGAGAACTCAGTGGCCTTTGTCTGTGGTGAATGCGTCCGGAAAGGCAAAGAAGAGCGAGATTCTCCGGTGGGGTTTCTCATCTCCATGGCGGTAGGTGCTGACAGCGTCAGAGAGAGCACTAACAGGGCAAAGAGAAAGGAGCCCTGAGATGACCAGCTGCAGTGCTCTTACAGGATGAAAAGGACATGGGGTTTGGATCTGAACTTCATTATCTGCAACTAAGGTAAGACCACGTAGTAGTGGATTACAAAGTGATCCAAGCCCGGGCTAATTGCTCACCTGCTATCTTAAGCTCCTTCTTTTTGTGTGTATCTCTGCTAATAGGCACCTTTGTGTTGTTTTCTTTGGCTCAGTAGTCATGCTTGATGGATGCGTGGTCTATGGCTGGGAATAATTTTTCTTTCTGTTATATAATCCCTGGGGAATGCTGAACCAAACAGATTAAAAATGCCAGTGCCATTTACAGATCCGTTAAGGGAAGTAACATTGAGAGACGCGGAGAGACTAAAAGGATGATGACTTAGCCAGCTGACATTACTTATTGACGTGGGACAATGTGGAAGAGGTGAATCTTTAATTTCCTGTGGAAAGAGTCATTCATAAACCGTCTTTTTGTATGCCTCTGTCACTCTCCCACTGTTGCAAAGTGACAACAAACTGGCATCAAGAATTTGAAACGGTGAGAAAATAGGCTGTCATCTATTTCAAATTAATTACATCTTCACAGCTGAAAGTACAGACAGAACTGCTGTAAAGACCCTAGAAAAACAACTGCTAAGAGGTACTTCAAAAAATAATAAGATCTTCAAGCACTGAAATCTGATTAGGTATAAAAGCACTGGGCTTTCTAACTTTTGATGTTTTTCATCTACTCATTTTTTTTTTCAATTTGTAATCTGGACTGTTGCTATGTAGTAAGTAACACCTACTATATTCCACGCCTTCTGGTTTCCATTTTACTAGTAGAAATGACACAGGTTGAAAGAATGAAGTTCATCCATATGAAAATTCTAAGACAATATAGATGCATGGCCATGTGTTTAACCATAAATGTCTTATGAAACACTTTAAGCTTTTCTTTTTAAAACCCCCCTTCCACAATCCCCCTTCTTTTATTTCCTATGAGTTTTGAAATAATCCTGAGAATTCAGAGGGAGCGAGAGGCAATATCCCCAGAGGTTCTGAAAGCCCATAGTCTGGAAGGCAGAGACCAAATCGGCTACTCATTAGTGGTGTGACCTCCCCAAATTACTCAGCTTCTCTCTGCCTCCTTTCCAAAACCTTTAATAGTATCTATACCTTAGATATTATTTAATGTCATTTAATATGGTACCTGGCACATAGAGAGCACAAACTAGATGGAGACAATTATTATTAGCTTTATTTTAGGGAGGAGGGAGACTCTGCTATAAAGGGTGAGAGTGGGTTAATAGCTAAGCGCAGAGCAATATCCCACATGGCTCGACTCCAAGGAATACATGTTTTGTTCTCAGGTTTGAGAAGATCCGAGCCAACTGCAATTTTGTAATGAGAAAGGTGGAATACAGTTGAAATGTCAAAAATGGTTCTGGCAATTTATACCAGCCCTGATCTGCTTCTGCCATTGTTTTCTGACCAGCCATATTCAGCTTTCAGCTTCCAGACACCCACATTCCAGCCCTGGGCCTTGCCCCTCTGAGGAGCTGGATCTCTGCAGGTCAGTGATGCAGCCAAGGTCAGGGAAGGTATCTTGGGATGGGCTGGAATGAGAGGTGATGAGGGTCAAGAAGAGAGTTAGGGCCAGGAACATTCTTTTGTGTACACATAGTTTAATGAAGACAAATCAATCATTGCACATGTTGATCTTTATATATGGCCACATCAAGATATCTGCTTTAAAGTTGCTATGTCCCAATGGCTGCTTCTCCTATTGTCATAGTGGCTGCTTCACATCAGCCAAGGTGGAAGTTCCTGTTTTGTCCGAGTACCTAAGCTTCAGGTGAAAACTACTGACATTTATGGGACACCTACTATTTTATAATAGCTATCTATTTTAATTCTCATAATTGTCCTTGTTAAAGGGATGGGGATCACAGAAGTAAAATAACTAGTCTGAGTTCACATAGGTAAATTGTGGAGATGAGATTCAAACAGAAATCAGTTTAACTCCAAAAATCAAATCTGAGTAATGGAGGTAAAGGCACTATTTTGTTTCCATTATATAAATCTGCGATCTCCAACCCCCAGGCCATGGACTGGGTCCGTGGCCTGTTAGGAACCGGGTTGCACAGCAGAAGGTGAGCATCGGGCCAGCAAGGGAAGCTTCATCTGTATTTACAGCCGCTCCCCATCACTCACATCACCACATAAGCTCCGCCTCCCGTCAGATCAGCTGCGGCATTAGATTCTCATAGGAGCATGAATCCTACTGTAAACTGTGCATGCGAGGGATCTAGGTTGCACACTCCTTATGAGAATCTAATGTCTGATGATCTGAGGTGGAGCTGAGGCAGTGATGCTAGCACTGGGGAGCAGCTGCAAATACAGATTATCATTAGCAGAGAGGTTTGATTGTGCAATAAATATAATGTGCTTGAATCATCCCGAAACCATCTCCCCACTGCCCCCAGTCCGTGAAAAAACTGTCTTCCATGAAACTGGACCCTGATGTCACAAAGTTTGGGGACCACTGATATAAATAATAGATTTGGAATCACAAGTTGTGATAAGAACCTGATAAGGCCCTCATGGGATCCAGACCATCAAAACCTGAATTTGTTTCAAGGTTAAGAGGCAGCACATCTAACATCACAGTAGGATTCAAGGAAACCCTGTAACAACAGAGTAACTGATGCAGAAACAGCTCCTGTCCTTGGAAATTTCCCTTGTAGTCATTGTGTTGGGTTTTCCTTAATTGTTGCTCAGAAAGTTCTTGATTCAGTCTGGGTTTTTTTTAAGTTTGAGCCATATGTAGAATTACAAAATGAAAATGAAAACATGTCATCTAAAATTATACAAAAAGTCAAGGCAATGAGCAAAGGCACAGATAGTACCAAAATGGGTCAAGATGATCTTTCCTGTTGGCATGACAAATACGGTTCATAATTATTTTTAAAAATTAGAAGATTCAGTTGTTTTGACTTTATTGAGAAGGTGAAGTCTGACATTGTTTATTTTTAATCTTGTTGGGCAGACTTTATTTCATAAAATTGGAGTGTCATTTACTAGTTAATAAAAAATAGCATAACATAAAACTTTAAAATATGAGTGTCAAAAGAGAACTTCAGAGTTATCTAGTTCAACTTCATATCAAATTCAGGAAACTATTCTATAATTTCTTCAAGTAATCTCATTGTTAGAGATACTAATGATAAAAACATTCTTCTTGATTCAAATATTAAATCTACATCCCTATAAATCCCATAAACAGATCGGAGTCCCACCCTCTGTGCCATCGTAGAGAAGGGCCCCCGTCTCTGCTGCACAGGAGTACAGGGTGTCCCAGCTCTGTGTTGAAGGGTGTGAGTTACTTGGAGTACAGCTATGTTTTAATTATCTCAACAAATCTAGATCACAGTACAGGAAACACAGTTGGTGTTCAACAAAGGTTTTGAGTATGTGAATATATGTCTTCTTTAAGAGTTTCTTGCTTTTATTACTTTCACTAGGAATTCTGTATGGCTGAAAAACTATTTTTGTTGAATCTTTGCCTTGATTTTTCTGGGAAAGATGTATTTTTAAGCCCATCGCCACTCCTCCCTCCCTGTCTCCCTGCTCATCGTTGCTAGCCTTCTGGGCTTGACACTGATCAGTGTTTAGTGTAATTGTTGCCTAAATTTCCTTGCCTGTGAATTTCCCCAATCCCTTGAGCTGAGGGCATTTGATTCCACCTGGCCCAGGTTCTGGGCTGGGTCATTCCTTAGAACACCTAAGTGAGTAGCTGTAAAACCCATCTCAGGGGACTCAGCCAGCACTTTTTTACAGTTAGTTCTGCTCTGAACTTGTACTCCAGTCCTGGTGATGGGACTTTCTCCTTTTTCCCGAGGTCAGGTCCATAGACCCACCTTTACCCTGATTTTGTTTCCAATAGCTCCTTTACTCATTAAGGCTCAAAACTTCAGTGCTAGAATGAGATATATTTCTCATAGTACTTTTTCCCCCAATATTTATTACTTTGTGACCCTGGATAAGTATAGCAAACTAGGTAAGTTTCAATTTTTTATCCTTAAAATAGGAATATCGATTCCTGGTTCTCAGGGTTATTGGGACAATTAAACAGATTCATGAATATAAAGTGCCTGGCACTTAAGGAGTGTTTTTCTCTGGCTGAGAATTGTTATCTCACCCTTATCCCCTCTCAGTTTGGAGATACCAAACTCCAACTGTATACCTGGGACCCAATCACTTCTTTGCCGTAACTCTTTGATACGGAATGTGTGCCTACTTAAATATCTACACACTGCCTATTCGCACTTGTCCTAACTTCCCTAACACTGTGTTTTCCCTTCCTTCTCTCCCCTTGTTCTCTCACTGGGTGTCTGTTAAGCTGATTATTATAGTCCTGCCACCCTTTTCTCCCTGCACTGTCCTTGCACAGTCATAGCTGGACCTGCTGAAGCACAGCCAGTGCCCCACTCCAGCAGGCAATCCTAAATTCTTGGCCATTACATTGCCTATAGCCCACACGTCAGATTTGATACTTAGAAAGTCACCACTACCTTCTCCCTGAATAAGTCCTCCCAGACCCTGGGACGATGCTTGCAGCTCCCCAGGCCCTCATGCAGCTGAGCGAGGAGCTGTGAGAGCTGCAGACCATTAGCAATGGTCTCCCCAGGACTGAAAGACTCAGAATCCTGGCTGTCCCAGTTCTACAAGCTTAGGAGATAGACCTCTCCAAAGTGGAAGGCACTACTTCCACCTACAAAAGTCTGGACTGCAATGATAATATGTGCTTTACCCTTTAGAGTTTCTTTGAAAATAAAGATAGAAATGTGCTTTTTTCCTTTTTCCCTTCCCAGCCTCAGGGGTTCTTTTATCTCTGATTCATCCTGACAAACAGACTCTCTCTAATCACCTGTAATAGACGGTGTTAATTTCTCTTTATTGCATTAATGCTGGACTGCAGCCACTCACTTAAGGTCTTTTTTGTGTGTCACTCTTCTCTATCCCCATCTTTCCCATGTCTAATAATCACTATTGTTATGTTGGAAAGCAAATTTCTGATCACAGTTTGAGAGCATCCTTGAGGAAAGCAAGACGATTTTCTGTCCACTTCAGTGGAAATGGCTTTTGGCTAGTCACAATGATTGCACAAACAACCTAGAGCCAGCTGGGAGGAGAGATTGGAATGCTGATCCTCTAACTCACAGGTCAGGAACCAGACCTACACACCAACACGCTACGCCTATACACACACGCACACACGCACACGCACGCACACGCACACGCACACACGCTCTTTTCCAGCTTTGAGTCTTTATACTTAGGGCTAAATCTTCCCTACAAGTCAAGCTTCTGGTTGCAGACGGCATCGCTGCCAAGATAATTCTGTGTACTTTGGATCCATCCAGTAGGAAGCTTTATCCTTGCTGCTTTCCTCAGGATGCTCTGTGACATCCCCCGCCCTGGATAGTTCTTCCTTTTGTGTTAAAACACTTTGGCTTAATTCCAAAGGGTGTCCAAAGACAACAAACCTTCCCTCCAGTCTACCCGCTGGCTGCGTAATCTCAGTATTGGAAACATTCTTGTCCATGAAAAGGCATCTCCCAATTAGCCCTCATTGATAGCATCCCTCCCAGGTCTGGACTTCCTTTGGCCTCTTTCCTTGCTGATACTTCAGACTCCTAATGGTTTGATCTGGTAGGGGTTTGTTACAGTGATGTGTTACTTGTGTACACTGGTGTGTACATCAAGGGCCAGTATTGTAAGTAGAGTGAGTAGATGCATAAGGAAAACTTGAAAATCACCTCAGATGCTGAAATATCTCCTTACAACTTTGGTGTCTGGAGTTACAGGAATAGCACATGATTTCCGTAATTCTGGAACACCTGGTTCAAGCTTTATAAACAAAAAATACACATACATATCCAAGGACATGGCATTAACCTCTATGCACCATCTACAATTTAGTTATAAGGACCTGGGTTGCAATTCTTATTTTTTTTTTTTCAAATCTATGGCATATAATAAACTATGTTATTTCTCAAAGACTTAGCTTGTTAATCTTCAAAACATAAAAGATATAATAAAACTTGCTTTTCAGGATCGCTATTAGGATTAGGGGAGATTGACAGACATAGCACTAAGCCCCTGAAAGAAGAGATTGAGCTGGGTTGAGGGGAAGATGTCATTAAACCAGAAGCTGGAAACACACAGAGAAATCTTGATTAGCATCACAAATTGCCTGAGGGCTGGACCTTCAAGGTTGGACCACACTGAATACTTGGTTGTACCTTTCAACTTCCTTGACATTACTGTTTAAATAGTTGAGATTTTGATTAGTGCTGTCCTATTGAACTAATTGGCAAAATCTGCTTGGCGAAAAGGACTGGGGAGATATGCCCTTGGATAGGCACGGTCACCAATCCCCATGTGTTGCTTCCATACAAGGAACATTCTTTGATTTAAATGAGAAGAATAGAGGTCAGAATGTTCCTGCTTAGAGGAGGAAATGGAGATCTATTTTGCTTGATGGCACAGGATAGACAGTAGGCTGCCATGCCCAGGCGACCCCACGCCCAGGTGACCCTATGCCCAGGGGACCCAAGAACCAAACAGGAGCCCTGGAAAGCTGGGAGATGATGGGCAGGGCCTTTGGTTTTCACAAGATTTTAGTGACATTTAGTCAAATATGAATAAATTAAAGAGACAAATATTCCCTCAGTCTATTATGTCTTCTCTCTTAAACGTTTGTGGATATTGGAGCTGGCATGCATACATTCACAAATTGTTGAAAATCAGTCTTTGAGGATTGGTTTCTATTTTGTTTTTAATGAGGGCATTCAGTCTATCTTTCTACAGGAAAAGTTACGTGAGATTTGGGAGTTCAAATGCCAACGATGTTTATACTTCCCAGCTAAAGAGCCAATATTTCTTCCTCTGGTCCTAGACTATGTGAATGGATAAAAAACAATTTTAATTTATAGTATAATCTTTTCCATTTATATTTTAACTTCTGCAGTACTCCTAAGGCCCATCAGTTGAATTAATTTTTCATAGATATTGTCTACCACACATGGATGCATAATGGCATTTTGATTAAATTGAAGCAAAAGACAATTTTAGTACTGGAGAAAACTTTTGTCCATATCTCCAACAAATCTAAAATAAAGGGAGGCCATGTGATCTACAGTTGAAATTTTATGAATAATCTTTAATATAATCAGTAGCTAAAAATTATTGAATTTTCAAAATATATTGGAAATCTTTCCCCATATAGCTCCACTGTGTACATTGTTGGCTAAAAATAATTTTGATTTGGATGTGGGAATTCTGTATGTTCAAGCCAGGCCCCATTCAAATTTCTATAGGCACATTATCTGCTAGATGAATTAGCCCAAGGAATTAAAATTAAAATTCCTAAACTGCCTTTTGCTCAACTACCCAGAATATTCCCCTCGATTACATCTTTCTCATCTGATAGCTCGATTTCAAGGGAGCAGAAAATCATTTGTAATGTGGGATTCTTTTCAAAGCATATGATTTATTCCAATTCAAATCCAAATTGATTTCTCACTACTTTCCTTTTATGGGTTATCAATGATACTGACTTCCTTCATTAGCCTAGAAAATCAAGAATTAGCCACAAAACCAGAATCCTGAGGAAGCAGCTTTGTTTCCTAAATGCTGGGGAAATTATCAAATCTGGCCACCTTTCTTTTAGCTCTAACAGCATCATGCTCACTTCAATATTATTCTACCATAGACATCTCCATTCACAGAGGGACGTCTTGATGGAATGTCTGTGGTTTACTTGGAAAAAAGGAGCTTCCTAAGGCCGGCAATGTTCCTCATCATCCTTAACCACAGTCTTCACGATACCTGAGGTATAGTTAAATGTTGATTGAATTAAAGAATACAAAAAGGCTGTTTCCACGATCTTTCCCAGACCATTACAGGCATTGGTTAAATGACATAAATATTCTTCCAGGGAAGGTTTAAACCTCTTATCATCAAGACTCAAGGGAAAATACCCCCTCTTCCCCAAACTCAATTCTTCATCGACCATTAAAATGAATATTCCAGCCTGAGAAATGCTAAGAATTATCACTTCTCTTCCTAAGGAAACTAACTTGGGTTGCCACTGTTTGCATAGGCATTCATAGACAATGAAATCCAAAACCTTCCAAATCAGGACAGGATCATTAATTCTTCTACAACATTATAGTAGAAACAAAAGTGTAACTGTAGAGGAAGTATAAAATATTAGATACATGGAAATTCAAGAGTCTATTAAATACACTAACTCCTGGCAGCTACCTAAATCTTCTATTCTCTACAGTAAGTGGCAATGCTGCCTTGCCAAGGGCCTCGAGAAGGTACGCACTAATAGAAAGCTAATCTCATGTGCCAGACAACGTATTGTCTCGAGAGGCTATTTATGTGGATCTTCCTGGAAAGATCTTTTGTCCTGTATTTTAAGGCCTTCTTGATTTATCTGTATCCACAGGGAAAATGGAAATTGAACCATCAGCCAATAACACTTGCTTTATTTTCCTCCCCTATAAAGATGTCCTGAGTTTTCATTCTGACAGCTTAAAACAGAAACTCAATCATTTAAAGGTCAAAGAAGTTGTAGACACTATCCAGGGAGTTCCTGGTCTACCAGCGAATGACATCTGTGAGTTTAAAGATTCCCAGCAGCTTGAGTAGGCTAATAAATAGACTCTCTGTAAATTGCCAAAGAGGACAATTTGCAGGCAGTTCTCACAAGTTGGAAAAAAAAAGCAACAGAGAGATAGGACTTGGATTTCTGTTGGAATACCATAAATACCAAACTTTGAGAAGGTCAAAAGTCATGACACATATGCTTTCCATAAATTACATTTGTTTTGAAATGAACAGTTAGGTTCAACCAAAGCAGCTTCCCCCCAAATTATATGGGAGCTATTAAAGGTCAGACACAGGTAACCTGGCATTTAGAACCACAATGAAGAGTGTTGTCACTTTGTTGAAAAAAGCAAAGTGGGTGACTAGTACAACACGACTTCTATTCTTAGTGATATTTGTAGTTCTTCTGGGCGGCTCTGTCATGTCTCTCTGAGGGTAATGAAGGTCAAGGCAATTAGATGCTAAAAGGGAACTCTTAAACAACTCTAAGAAATTGCCAATTTTATAATTCACGGTGGAAGAAAAAGGGCAGTTAACTCTCTCTTCCTCTCTCTCTCCTTATTTGGATCTGCACTTGAATGATGACATTGATCTGCACAAGATGATTCAACTTTCCATTAGTTCTTCGATTCACTTGAGATTACAGTTATGACTAGGAAGTGCTGTGATTAAAAACGACCACGTACCGCGAAAGGAGATTTGAGAACACAGCTTTATATTATCCTCATAAGAATCAATTGCTCTGTATTTCCAGATGAGCAGAGTTTCAAAGAGGTTGATTAACTTGCGCAAAAGTGCACAGTGGGTCTTACTTAGTGATCAAGCAGGCATTTGAACTCAAACTCATGTCTACCAGGACCTAGAAACTTTAAGGTAATAGATCTTCATCTCCAGGAACTGGGGACCAATTGAATCAGAATGATTGGGGTGGAACCCAGGATCTGCAAGGGGAACATGCTCCCCTAGAATTTTGGAAGCAAATTGTTAGTAGACTACACTTTGAAAAACATCACTTTCCTATACTGCTTGTAGGGGTACCTACACGTGGTAGTGGAGTTTCATGAATACGAATTAAGAACCAAATAGCTAGGGTTAGTTAGTTAGGCAAACCTGCATCAGAAATACATAATTGCTCTTTTCAGGGTTCATCCGTTTAAAGGACCATTTCTTTGGGTTTTAAAAGTCTATCAACACAGACCTTAATCAAGTTGCAAAATAGCAAAATTTTGAACATTTTCTTTCCAAAGTTATTGAAAATATTAAGATAAAAGATTCCTAAAACAGACTTTGCTATACCAAGCCAAGAAATGAAGGTAATAGCAGTTTAATATGGTCTGGAATAGGGAAGGGGCAAAACGGGGCACTGGAAAGTGGACCTGCATTTTGATGCCTGTTTAATTCTAATTGTGCTTTAAAGAACCCTGATTTGTTACCAACTGCTTTCTCGATTTCTCTAATCGGTCTCCAGTGGTCAAAGTTGACCCGATTCCCTCTTCCTCCCACCTCCTTGTTTTAAATGAGATCTGGTTTTACTTAGATGAATTAAATGTCACTATATTTGTTTCTGTGAATTGTTCCAGCAAAAATTACAGCATCAATGTCTGACTTTAAATGTCTGTAAGACTGTCTGCCTCTCTAGACTATTTACAGCTGTCTTTTAAAAGGTCTAATAAATGCTTTTAGATTGCTATTGGTTTGTTTTCCCTTCACGAAACCTCAGAGTCGGTACGCTTCAAAGTATCAACTGAAAATACCTATTTTTATTTCTGCAAAAGTTGTGCCTGTTTATTGTAAAATTTTATAAAATATAAATGCAACAGTAGAAGAAAAAGGAGGAGAAAAATAGTGAAACTAAACAGAGTGGGCCACAATTCACATTTTGTTCTATATTGTTCTGTCATTTCTCCCTGTTTAAATATATTTAAACTTAAAAATAGATTGTTTTATAGTCCTGTTTTTATTTTCATTAAACAATATGTTAAAACACACTTTTCCTGTTATTCTTCTATTCCATCACTTTTAGTGGCTACAGAGTAATTATATGATTGTACCTTTACCTATGAAACCAATTCCACATTTATAATATGCCTCGGTCACAGCTGAATTTTATCACTACAAATATCCCTCCAAAGTAGTCATCTTTGTGGTCATCCATGATAATTTCCTTAGAATACATTTTTACAAATGGAATTGCTGGATTAGAGGGTGTACCAAATTTATAGGCTATTGTCACATATAGCTTATCTCCAGAAATAGTTCAAATTCAATATATATATTTGAATATATCTTTAAAATGAAAATATAACAACTTGTAGTAATATTAGAGGAGTCACAGTTCTAGTGATTCAATTAGAGATTTAACAAATTTAATTAAACACTCTTCAATGCAAGGCACAATTTAAAAAAAAAATCTAGATTTCCAGAGAGTTCTGTAGCATAGTCACATGCAATTGCCATGTTGACATCTACAGGCAGTTCTAAGGAAGCTGCTAAGCAAACACAAATAGTATGACTTTTTTGTTTTTTAACTGTCTATAAACTGGCAGCTGTGAGAGGGGAGAAGTAAGATAAATGGAAGGAACTGAGAACTAGCGTTTGGAGAACTGTCAGCACTGATGTTTTTACAGTTCTAGGAATGTGATTCTCTTACTAGGACTGAAATTTCCTTGAGGATAAATATCATCTTTGTATTGTTCAGTTATTTATTCTTTCTTTCTTTCAAAGTATAATTAGCAAGTGCCTATGTGCCACATATTGTTCTAACTGCTAGGGATATGGAGGTGAATTAGACAAGTATGACCCTTTTTGCAAGGAGCTTACAATCCATTCCATGAGCAATCCAGTCAGCCAAAAAAAACCAATCAGTGGCAGGAACATCCTTGGGTGTTAGAGCAGAGTTTGGCAAACTTTTCTGTGAACAGTTAAAAAGATAATATTCAGGATGGTAAATAGTTTAGGCTGTGTGGATCACATGGTCTCTGTTGCAACTGCTCAGCTCTGCAAGTTTGCATGATATAGGGAAGACTTTCCCTCTGTCCTCTAAGGGTTCAATAACTGAGTCTATGAAATAAGCTGATAACAGGCAGGCAGGTTAACAGGAGAAGAGGTATATATATTTATTATGTGCATGAGGGCATCAGAGGAAAGAAACGTGAATATTCAAGAAACCAATCAGATTTAAAAGCTTATCATACCTTCCTCATAAGGGAGAAGGGAGGGGGAATGCAGGCAATTTAGGGGGTATAAATGATATTGGGAAAAGACGAATGGGCCCTTAGAAGAATAGGTGACAGTCTGTGACAAAGTGTATCTGCATATGACTTGGACTTCCAGCCATCTCTCCTGTGATACCAGTTAATCTTCCCCAGTTGATGAAACTTCTGGGGAGAGGTTCAATGACAACTGAGTTCTCTTCAGAGGATCTGTCCCTAGGCTGGTAAGAGGAGCCCAGAGAAAGCCTCTTCCTGTATCCACTGTCCCCAACCTGCCCTCAGTTCAAAGTAATCAGCATATTTGGCGGTGGCATTTCCTGAATTCCTTCACTGACAGTAAACAATGGTCTGGCTGCATTCCAATAAAACTTTATTTACAAAAACAACTAGTTGGGTTTGGCCCTCAGGCTGTAGTTTTTTGATGCTTGTGTTAGTAGAAAAGAAAGACACAGTGAAGATCTCTACCTAGCATGGAATGGAGAGAAAGAGAGTAGTAGAAGAAAGAGAGCAGTAGAAGACACTTTAGAGAGATGGACAGAGGTCAGATGTATACAATCTGTACGTAATATAGATTATGCAAATTACTCTAATTGCAATGGGAAGACTCTGTAGAGTTTAAAGCAACAAGTGACCTGTTTTCATTTTGTTTTTAAAGGAGAACAGATTGAAGTACAGCAAGGGCAAAAATAGGAGACCTCTTAGGAAGCTGTTGCGATGGTCCACTGAAGACATGGTGGTTTGGACAACAGTGAGAAGTGATTAGATTTAAGATCTACTTTAATGCAAACTGAAGGACTTGCATAATGGGAGTAATGGAGAGTGATTATACCATATTCTTGTATACGGGAGATATTTTAAAAATGTATGGTAAACTGAATTTCTTTTTTTGTTGTTCAACGAACAAAAATTGTCCCTGGTTAGCACAAGCAGAAGAAAATATTATTGAAAAGATACCAGGTAGCTTATAGTATCAAATATGGGGAGAGAGAACCTGATTTGAGCAGAAGCAAGAGGTAAGGCAAAATGAAAATTTTGTCTTACAGACTGCCTCCTAAGAGCTATGATTTGTGTCTTCCTCCTTGGACACTTAGATATACCCCGCCTCACCAATGGCCTCTTGACTCCTGGTCCCAGTGGCCTCTTGACTCCTGGTCGTTGCTTTAAATAATAGGATTCAGCACCTTTGTGTCATTTCCTCAAGATTCAGTCTTGTTTGTGAAATTCTGATCAGCCACTCCTAGGTCATGCGACCCTCCTCCAGCTTTCAGGTGAAAAACAATATAGTCACAGGTGGCTCCTGCCATCTCCAGTGACATCATCCTAATCCCAGCCATGATCATGTCATACCTCGGTGTTGAAAGAGCTTCCTGGTTAACCTCCCCCCACCTGCTCTTAAATGTCTCCAACTTACCTTCCATTGGACTGCCCTTGTGATCTTTTAAAAACGAAAAATATTATTATATAATGCCCTTAGTCAAGATACTTCAATAGCTTTTACTGTTCTTGGGAAAAATCTCAAATATTTAATTCTACCTATGTGATAGTTTATGCTGTGGCTCTCGCTCTCTTTCTAGCCTCAGCTCTCCCCAGTTCCGAACCTTGCCCCCATTCAGGTCTTTGGAAAGAATGTCCTACACACCTTTGAGTCACGCGGCCTTTGCAAATACTGTTTCCTCTGCCTGGACAACAGTTTCTCTCACTCTCCTTATTTCATTAACTCCTGTTTATCTTTCGGCTTCTAGCTAGGACATCATCTCTCCCAGCCTAGATAAGACCCAGTGTGATAAGCTATGATAGGAGAGACGTTTATTCAAGTTAAGGGTGAAAGAAGGACTATCAATAAAAAGAGTTTCCCAGGTGGTACCTACTGTTCCCTTTCATATCATGTCATTTATTCCTCACAAAAACGTCTTGAGATAAATTAACTATTGTCCCCATGTTTGAAATACACACAGTGAAGTTTAAAGATGCTGATCTCGTGGAGCTAAGAAGTGGCAGAACCATAACTAGAATCCAAGTCTTTGATCCTCATATCCCTACCCTTTGCCCATTCTGCTGTAAGACCACATTGTGGAGCTTGGACTGTGTACCCCTGGGAGCAGCAGGAGACATACTTACAGTTCAGGTTTAGAATGTTCATTCTGGATGAAAGAGGCAAGAGATGAGTTCAAAGACTGTTATGTAAACCAGGTAGAACCAAATGAGAGAGATCAGGGAAGTGTGAATTCAATGATAAAATGCAGATGAGTTCCTGTAATGATAACTTCTTATGAGAATTAGGTCTTAAAATTAGCTTAGAGCTGGGGTGCAGCAGCTAAACTACACCTATAAATAGGGAGAGCCTTAACAACCAGATAGTGACTGTGCCTCAAACAAAACAGACAGCAAGGTCTGAGTTGAGAGCGTTTTTACCTAAGGCTAGGAGTGAAGAGAATGCTTGCAATTTAAATGTCAGGTCCTGGGTCAAACTTTCTCTGACGGCCTTTGTTAAATAGCAACCTTCTTCCTTGCCCCGGGCCCTTCTCCATACTAGCACTTTATGTTGCTTCCTCCATGGTAGTTATTACTATTACAGATTGTCTATTTTTATTGTTTTCATATTTATCCCTAAAAGTATGTGGGTCTAGTTCATAGTAGGAACTCAGCTTACAAAAATGAATTAAAAAAACAAGATTGAAAATAATCAGTAACAAATTCGAGAATTTAGAGACCGTTGGGGAAGTGCTTTCTTTATACAACGAGGAGGAATTGAACTGTGCGGACACCAGATTTTAAAGGAATATTAGACCTCATGATATCTAACTTCTGCACCAACCCGGATCTAGCTCAAGGTAAAAATCTAAGCAACTTGGGCTAGCATCTAACCAAGACAGGGATAGGCAGGCTGATTTTCAAGATAAGAACAAGAGAAACCTTCAGACCCATCTTAGTAAAACATTTACACACAATTTAAGCCAAAGCATAAGCATGATAATCACCTCATGAATTTCTTTAACCTCTTAACTTTGCCAGGATTGTCAGTCTTGTTTCCCTGAGGCTGGTTCTTCAGAGTAAATAGTAGTAAAATTTTCAAACATAGTTGGATGTATGGGTATGTATGTGAGTGTGTGTGTGTGTGTGTGTGTGTGTGTGTAAGTGTGTATGTGTTGAGAGCAAGGAACAGGTGATTTCCCATGTTGTGACAGTTGTGAATAAGAAAGTAAAGTTACTTGGTCTCTAGGGCTTTGAAAACTAGTGGAAGGAGAGACAGGCGGCCCTGGTATCTCAGTGGTAGGAAACAGTGAGTTCTCGTGGCATTCAGATTTAAGCAATAATTACTGAATAACTACTATGCACCCGGCACAGTAAAAGGTGGCTTCTCATTCAATATCTCATCCAAATCTCACAGTAACTTGGTGACATAGGTATCATAACCCCATTTCAAGAACGAATACACTGAAGTTCAGAGTAAAGTTATTTACGCAAGATGCTGAGGACAGACCTCAAACTGGAGTCTACCTCCTATTACAATTTGGGTTTCTCTGTGATACCAAAAAAGCCCCTTTATTTTAGACTCTTTCTTATTGAGATAATTTGATTGTTAAGCCAGATAACCTGGAATTAGAATTTATACTATTTTGGTACAATCTTAACATCCAAAACCATGAAAAAACATAATCAAAATCTCCAAATTTCTTCTACTTTATAAAACGCAGCCACATTTTGGGTGAGGTAGGATTTATAATTAGCATGTAGTTATTGCTTAAGGAAAAACTGGGCTAGAAACAGGATCTTCAGACCACGTTACTAGTAAGGCTGTAACTGGATTACTTCCCAGCTTTAGTTGTTTGCTCATAACATATTATAACCCATTTTCTATAATAAATTGGTACAAAACTTTCTTAAATTTATTCAGGAGGAGAAATTGTAAATTTATATCAGGAAGGGGATAAAATCCTCAGTCACCAGGATATTGGGTTGGGGTGGGAGGGAGAAGAGAACAGAAAGAGGAGAGGTGTAGGTCAACCAGAGGCCTCCTCTGGGGATGAGGAGAAAACATGAGAATGCCACTGACTTGTCAACAAAGGAGAAACTGTGTGAAGTTAGGGAGTCGGGGAGTATTCAGAGAAGTACTGGCAGTTATCTAAAAGGTTTTGGGTGAAGCAGGAGTTCAATGGCTGAATGAAGAGCTCCACTTACATGGGCCTAAATGTCCTAGGAGGATTCCAGGCTAGATAAGGTTCCTGCATAATTTCAAGACAAAAGTTGTGGAACAGGTTTTGAGCAAGATGGCAAAACAGCCTAACTTTTGGTGGGGTGAGGGGGTGTCCTAACTCATTAATACCCCCCCTCTCTCCTCCTTAGCGCCCAAAGCCTACCCATATGTGCCATCTGATTGCACCTTCATCTACTGAGCTAGTCCTCACCGACCACGCTGCCTGTGCCTCCTTCTTCCGCTGAGAATTCCACCCCAGCCTGTCTTCAAGGGCTCTGACCTGCATGAGGAATCAGGACATCTTTTCTACTCCCTACCCCATTGGTTCTCACATTTCCACCAAAACTTATCTCATCTAATAGTTGCCAGGAAAGTAACTTGATAACTGATGACCTCATGGATTAAGTACCTCAGGTCCTTTACGGTTTATATGGTAAAAAAAAAAAAAAAAAAAGGACTTGTTAACCTCAAAGGCTACAGACATTAATAACTAGATTTTACCATAGAAACTTGAGACCGTTTTTTTGTGGTGCATATCAATGTATACAAGGTAGACAATTCATATTACTATATTATGTTAAGTGGGTGCTAGAGACAAGATCAGATTTTATCATGAAAGTGACACAGGGCGGTAAAGTCTTAACCATTGTGTTGTCCCCTCAACATGCGATGAAAAGCTTACCTTTGAAGAACTATCTACAAGAGCAGTTTACCTGGTAAATAGCTAAATTTGAGGGGATGTGACAACATGGCAAAAGAATCGTTTCAAAATTTGTGAGTCTGATGAGGCAAAGGAAGAAACAGGGACAAATATGCAGAACGTTCAGTTGCTTTGTTTCAAATGTCCCCTGCTGTGTTTATGGCCCGTTTGATATGTGATAAATTAGTACAGGTTTCTCCTTGAATCCATATAAAGACCTAGAAAGCTGAGGCCTAAAAGCAGATCCTACTAGTCAAAGTAGATTCATAATTTTTTTTTAAATGTCTTTACTTAATACAATGAGCAAGATATGAGAAAAGTGACAATCAGGATTCGGCTTACTGACTTCTCTAACTTCCTCTCTCTCAGCTCTTTCCACGGGATGAAGTAAATCAAGGAGTTTCTCAGTGCTTTCCTTAGAGTCTTTGGACATTCTAATGAACTTTGACGGCATCCTGAGGAAACGCCAGCATCCTGAGGGTGCATTGCCTCTTACTCTAGCCTCATCTGTAAAAGAATTCTATGTCATGGTAACACAGTCTCTATGCTTTTCCTACCTTTGTCATTCATTACCTGGCAAGACAGACCTTACCAGAGTCAACATTTACTTTTGAACTTTATATTTCACAATTTTGAAATTACAGTTGATCTAATTTTCATACTCAATTTTAAAAAAAGGAATTTCGAGACCAATGAAATAGCCACTATTAGTTTATAGACAGCAACATACAAAAAGAAATACAGAAGTAGGAACATTGCAGATGCTTTCTCATGGTGGACTCGTTGGTGACAAGATGATTATGAAAGCATTAAGACACTTCTAAGGCCAAGTTTCAATCCTAAGAAGTACAAATGATAAATATCAACAAGTGCTATCCTCTATTATTTAATGGCAAAGAATTGGAAAAGTGCTCACATTAATGCAATATACTAAGCAAGGGAGTAATACATATTTATTTTGTCTAGCCATTTTGGCAAAAGGACCTGCCTCTATAAAGTTCTTTGCTCATCTTATACAGACTGAGAAATGAATCAGATTGAATATGATTCATTTGATTATAATCTGTCATTTAGCTTAAAGACAATTGTCTTTTTAAAAGTGTATCATTTATGTGGTTGGAGTTTCAAAAAATTGTGAATAAAGTGTGTACACTTAAGATCTGAACGCTCATCTCTGGACAAGCTGAAATTAGTATTCACAATAACGAACCACATCAGAGGACATGGTGAGTTCAGGGCAGAATTCTCACAGTTGTAACTTGTACCTCTGAAATTGTTACATTATTCAACAACAAATTTTCCACATACTCAAATTTGCTCACTTGTAACTTGTATTAACTAAAAATTCATCCCCTAATTAGCACATTTTGGAAGGTGCTTTAGAAGTGGCTTGTTTATAACAGTTGCTGGTATCACTGGAATTCAAAGTGATGCCAACTGAATGCCACTTCAAATAAAAACTTCTTTTATTTTGGCAGCAGAAAAGAGCAGAGGCACACAGTAGCTCTTGATTTATGAACTGTGTTTTCTAACTCTCAGACTCTCACAATGTGTGTAGTTCCCTTGAAGGAACTGAGTGTAGAGCATTTAACAAGAAAACGATTCTATTTCCAAATCTGCTTTTTAATTTGAAATCATATGGGTCTTTGATTATCGCTGGTCCCATTCTCATACGCGATATGATCAAGTGGGAGAGTGGAGACTGAGACCCCTGTAACAGCTGCTTCTGTTTGTGAAGGAACGTTCAATGACAAATCGGACGGGAACCTCCCATGAAAGGTAGATGTTATGGACAAAATACGTGAAAATATTTTACAGTCAACATTCCAGTAAGCAATTAAGCCCAGGGTCGCACCCTAAAATTATACCATTGTGTCCCCCAAAACACAGTTTTGTGCTGATGAAGGAAAGGATGTTAACGACTCAAAACAGATCTGGAGAACGAGTGGATAAATTGGCTAATAAGGCAGGAGGGGGGCAGAGAGGAATTGATACACGCCTTGCAAGATTTTTCAGCAGTAAGCAGAGTCCATCCTCGTAAGTGGTCCACTAAACAAAGAGTTTATTGTAAAGTGGGCCCCGATCCCTGGAGGAAAAGAAAAATGATTCTTTTTCACTGCAGGGAAGTTAACTCTTTCTGCCTTTTTGCAGCAGGGAAGATGCTAAGTATGTATTTAGTGATCAATTTCTCTGGTTGGCTCCAATGGGTCTCAAAGTCAGGAATAGCGCTTACTCATACTGCATTTTCTATGCATTGGAGTGGCAGATTCCTTAAAGTTTCCCCGTTATACTCCCTTTATCCCATCTCACAGAGGCCTACTATGTAGAACATGTTTTCTAATAATTACTAACCCCTTAAAATTAGGCGGCAGTTACTTCTTTCTTCTTTTGCACAGAAGTAAATAAGGATGATTTTTTTTTTATTTCAGCATATTATGGGGGTACAGATGTTTAGGTTACGTATGTTGCCCTTGCCCCCCCCCCCAAGTCCGAGTTTCAAATATGTCCATCCTTCGGGTGGTGCGCATTGCACTCTTTGTGTATGCAAATACCCATCCCCTCCTCCCTCCTCCCCCTTCCCCCCTACCCCCATGCCCAACATCCAATAGATGTTATTCTTACATGTGCATTTATGTGTTGATCAGTTAATACCAATTTGATGGTGAGTACATGTGGTGCTTGTCTTTCCATTCCTGGGATACCTCACTTAGTAGAATGCGTTCCAGCTCTATCCAGGAGTATACAAGAGGTGCTATATCACCATTGTTTCTTAAAGCTGAATAGTACTCCATGGTATACATATACCATACTAAGGACGATTTTGACATTGCATTTTTTAACTTTACTTTCAGATTTGAGCTAGGAAATCCATCGGCCTGTATCATGGATGCTAAACATGATAAGAACTAAGAACTGTATGTTCTGTCTTTATCTTTTCAAGACTAAATTTGAAGGGAGAAGAATTATTTTGCTTGGGATGGCGGTGAAAGCATCAGGAAAACACTGAAGAGCTGGAGAGAAGGGTCCAATTGTAGCATGCTCCCTTTAAGAGGGAAACAAGATTAGCAACTTTGGCAAATTTTCGGCTTCTATTCAGAGGGGAAGAGAAGAGCTGCCAGTGTCCAAAAAAAAGAAAAAGAAAAAAAAATGGATGTTATGAGACAAAGGCAGAAGCAATTTTACACCTTACTGAGAGCTTACCTGGGAGTGGTTTTAACTCCTCTGTGATAAAGAAATGTTTTTTTTCTTTCAAGACTAAAGGTGGAGCTAGGGGAAAAGGAGTTTAATGTGAAGTAGGTGCTTCTGTCAGTTCTGTTCTGTTGTGGGAAGTAGACAAGGAAGAAAGGCCTCCGTGGAAAAGAGAGAAAGTAGAGCAACAGGTCCTGAAGGTGAGGGCTTGCCTATTATAACAAGCGGCATGTAAGTAGCACTATCATAAGAAAGTAGAAACCCCTTGTTGCATCCTTCTTTTAAAGAAAACCATTTGACTTAGAAAGCTTATAAGACTGCTGGGCACATGTTTGAATTATATTTTGTCTTTTTATATTATAGATTATGTTGTTTTCTAAATGCCATCGTGCAATAGGAGTCTATACAAATAAAGCCATTTTTTTTTTAAATTTTTTTTATGTAAGGTCAGGAAAGGTAGGGAGGCATCATCTGGGATAATCACAGTGTTTAGGCTTGAGTAAACATATGCCTTATGTTTACATTGCCTTATGCGTACATAAAAATGTTATTTTCTCTAATTGCATATTTTGTTCCTATAATGACTGAGTTTGGATTCTAAACTGAAATGAGTAATCAATATTGAGTGTCTCCAATGTTCAAATGAAGTCTTAGCTATTTTAGGTGGTATAACACTGCTCCAAATTTGGTGAATTGCTATAAAGATGTAAATTGAATTCTAAAGCTAAAATGTGTTTAATTATTATTATTTTTTAGATTTTAACTGAAAACTCAAACCAAGAAATAGCAACACACCTAGAATTATTACTACTACAAAACACACCTGGATGCTCTAAGGACACAGGAAAGAATGAGCTATTACGGCAGCAGCTATAGGGTTGTAAACGTGGACTCCAGATTCCCCAGCTACCCGCCAGAGCACGTTATAGCTGAGAAGAGAAGAGCAAGAAGACGTCTGCTCCACAAAGATGGCAGCTGTAATGTGTACTTCAAGCACATTTTCGGAGAATGGGGGAGCTACGTGGTCGACATCTTCACCACTCTTGTGGACACCAAGTGGCGCCATATGTTTGTGATATTTTCTTTATCTTATATTCTCTCATGGTTGATATTTGGCTCCATCTTTTGGCTCATAGCGTTTCATCACGGAGATCTGTTAAATGATCCGGACATCACACCTTGTGTTGACAACGTCCATTCTTTCACAGCGGCATTTTTGTTCTCCCTTGAGACCCAAACCACCATAGGGTACGGTTACCGTTGTGTCACTGAAGAATGCTCTGTGGCAGTGCTCATGGTGATCCTTCAGTCCATCTTAAGTTGCATCATAAATACCTTCATCATTGGGGCCGCCTTGGCCAAAATGGCAACTGCTCGGAAGAGAGCCCAAACCATTCGTTTTAGCTATTTTGCACTCATAGGCATGAGAGATGGGAAGCTTTGCCTCATGTGGCGCATCGGTGATTTCCGACCAAACCACGTGGTAGAGGGAACAGTTAGAGCCCAGCTTCTCCGCTACACAGAAGACAGTGAAGGGAGGATGACAATGGCATTTAAAGACCTCAAATTAGTCAATGACCAGATCATCCTGGTCACACCAGTAACTATCGTTCATGAAATTGACCATGAGAGCCCTCTATACGCCCTTGACCGCAAAGCAGTAGCCAAAGATAACTTTGAGATTTTGGTGACGTTCATCTATACTGGTGATTCCACTGGGACATCCCACCAATCTAGAAGCTCCTACATTCCCCGAGAAATTCTCTGGGGCCATAGGTTTCATGATGTCTTGGAAGTGAAGAGAAAGTATTACAAAGTGAACTGCCTGCAGTTCGAGGGAAGTGTTGAAGTATATGCCCCCTTTTGTAGTGCCAAACAGTTGGACTGGAAAGATCAGCAGCTGCACAACATGGAAAAGCCTCCACCAGTTCGAGAATCCTGCACATCAGACTCCAAGGTCAGACGAAGATCATTTAGTGCAGTCGCCATTGTCAGTAGCTGTGAAAACCCAGAGGAGAACACCACTTCTGCCACGGATGAGTGTAAGGAAGCACCTTATCAGAAAGCTTTCCTGACTTTAAATAGAATCTCTCTAGAATCCCAAATGTAGTCCTAAATTGTAATTACGAGGGCTGCCCCTCGATCATTTTACTCTCCAGCCAATCACCTTAAGGCAAGTAGTTGTAAACATGGCTTGTAAAAAATGTTATAGCTATGTTTTGTGGTGATGGTAAGTTGAGTAGGTTAAACTTGGTAAAAGATAACTTAAAAATGCCATAGTTTGAAACATTAAATTCTTTTTTGCTAGCCAATCTTGAATTAAGAATGCTATTAATTGATTAGAATTCGTTTCCTTTTATTATCTCATATATTTATATCTTCAATTGGAGGCACAGTATTTAGTAATGGGGAACAAAGGCAGGAATAAACGCCAGAATAAATAAAAATAGGAAGACAGGTAAGCCAGCATGAATAATACACTTTTAAATGTATAAAAAACGATAATATAATGCGTGATTTCCTATAAAAAATCGTATCATCTAACCAAGATATGTACCACACTCATTCAAAAAACCGTAATGTTGAGCTATGTAACTGTGACATCCATTCGCCAGTTTGAGTCACTTTGTTTGCCTGTCATAGTGTCTTAGTGTCAGCAAGCAGAGGTAATGGCTGCAAGAAACTGATAATACCACCAATTCCACTGCCACTTGCCCGAGTAGTGATCAATGAGTGCTGGAAGCTATTTTTTCTCTAACTGATGAGGCAGAAGAAAAATCAACATCATTATTCAGAGCAGCATCTCTCTTAAATGCTCTAGTTGACGTCAACACATCAAGAGCAGAAATAAGGCAATCATGACTTTTCTAGGTTCTCTGACAAAGGGACTTCCTAAGCCCACCTCCTACCTTCCCCAAGGTCACAATGAAGGGACAGGATCGTATCCATAGGGTGAAGGGATGGTTAGCAGCTATAAACATTCTCAGAGCCTTTCAGAGAAAACGTTGCTTGCCTGTGTCCAGAAAGACTGCAACCTTGGCTGCTACATAAGAGATAGAACCTTTTGTGGGGACGGTGGGGAGGGGAGTATTTGTTTGTGCCCAGCAGTAGTAATGTATGTGTCCCTCTCTTGGTCACTTTACAAGACATAAATGACTCCAGTCATGGATTTTAAGAAACTCTTTCACTAAACTTGAAACAATCATTTAAATGAATGCTTTTGTGAAATAGAATACAATCAAGATGATTCTAATGCACAAGTGGATAATCTGAGTGGTACGAAGTTGCTTAAATTTTAGGATATGAGATAAATGTGTACACTCTATTTCCACATTAAAAGATGTTAATCATGATTACATTAAGCACACATCCAATTACCTAGGAGCAGACAGTCACTTTAAGCTTTATAAATTGAAGTGTTATTAGCTACATTCAGAATTATTTGTGTTTTGTTTTTGTTTTTACACTGTTGATGAGCTGGCAGTAAGTATGTGCCACAGTTTTTACTTGTTTATTTTATTTAAATATATATAC
>NW_012153729.1:2807093-2814605 GCF_000956105.1 Propithecus coquereli
TGAGGCTTGCCTTGTCAATATCAGGATAGAGGCATCGGTGTCCAATTAAATACATGTATGTGCTATGTGCCTGTACAATCAAACCCTCTTACCCAAAATAGAACGTAAAATCAGAATTTCCATGTAATGTTTATCTCTAATTTCTTTGTAGATTTATAACACACTTTGGCACCCCCAATGAGTTACTTAATAATAAAGATCTTAAAATGACGCAAAAAGCATATGCATATACCTCTATTCCCAGTGGTGTAAACTCTGTTTGCTGATGTAGTCAGCATGTGGTGCAGTGTATCAGAAAATGAGAATGGTCCTTGTATAATTAGAACACAGGCAGCATTGGAAACCATTTTCATGGGTTTTTAACAGCTTGTAAAACAGGTATACCTGACCTAACCATTAGTTGCTTCTGTAAGCATCGCAAGAGGCTTTATGTAAAATGGTATTTCACGTTTCAAATGCTCTGTCAATGGTGAGAAAGAGGTTGAATATTATTTTTTCTTATGCCATCTGTCTCCTCTCTAAACATGAAACTATTGAATGAAGTTAATTAGATGGAAAACAAATTGTGGCATCAAGGTATTGCTCCACCGTCTGTGAACAGGGTCCTGGAGGAATGAATAATCCCAGGAAGAGAGAAGAAAATAGTATTTTCACGTGCCACCAGTTCACCAAGCAGGTGCATTATTTTACTCAGATACATTAAATTCTAACAACAAAACAGTAAGGTGGATATTTTAAATTTCCATTTCACCAACCAAGTCTCTGCTTCCTCCTAAAAAAATTCCTAACTAGGACAACAATATGCTCAAGTTTAAAAGACATTGCAAATATACTTCCCAGTCTCCCATGCAGCTGGGGGTGAGGTGGGAGGGGTCGTTAATGGGCAGTGTTCTGGCCCATGAAATGTCAACAGGAATCTCTGGGTGTGGCCTTCATAAAAGCTCTTTTACAGGGGCTGACTTAGCTGGCACATGCCCTGTCCCTCTCCCTGCTCACCCTCTTCCCATCTGGCCAGTCTTGATAGCTGAAGTCCTTGCAGCCACCTTGTGAGAATGCAAATCAAACACACCCCTTGCAAGGGAAAATAGAAAGGAAAGACAGCGGCCCGAGACCGCGTATCTCCAGACTTCTTTTTCATGAGTAAAAGTAAGTATGATTTCTGACACAGCGAGCAAAATATCTAAGGGAATTATCTAGGAAACAAGTCTGGTAAGAAAAAAATGATGTACAATTTAGGTCCAACTTGTACTTGTCCATGACATTTGTCGTTGCTGTGGAAACGACACATTTTCTGGGGAGTTGAGGAAATGCCACTATTATTGTAAAACAAACACAAAAGAATTGCTTTTGGCCTGGAAATCCCTCTGAGACGCTGGTGGCTGAGTGACCTTGATAAAAGCATTGACCAGGGCTGCTGTCTGCTGCCCTTTTTCTTCTTACTTGCCTCCAACAGAATATGTTCTGTGTTTTATTGGGACTTGCACTAGGGCAAATGGCTTAAAATCCACAGAGATTTGGGTAAAGCCAGCATAGTATGACTTGGACAAAAAAGAAAACTCTGCTAATATTGTCTCAGATCCTCCTCTCCCCCGTGAAGACCAAACTGCATCAATTTAGAACATTTGAGGGGACTTTAAGCACACACCAAGGAACCTGGATCCTTACTTTAAATATTTGTATTTTGTTATGTCTGAGTTGGCCAGGACATATGCAAAGGAGATTCTCTGGTCCACTCCTATTTAACTGATGAGGCACGAGATTCGACTCAGTTAAAAATATTCTACTAGTCCTATCCATGACGAGCCTGGATTTCTCTGTTCTGAAGGTTCTGCAAGGCATGCACAAAGTCCTGGGGTTTTTAAGGTAAGCTTTGCCTGTGAATTTGTAGAAACCACACCTATGCCTATAAGGCCTGTGCTGCTCTATAAATCACAAAGCCCTGCCTCAATTCTAAAATTAATGTGGCTTCTCTCTCTCTCTTTCATTTTTAAAGGAGCAGTATGACCTATACTTTAGAGAAAAAAGATTTTAGCACCATAAGCAAAATGCAAAGGGGCAGGTAACACACAGGACACACAGGTTAAGCAGCAGGGAAGCACTTGGTAAATTCTCTGCAGAGGTTCCCCTGGATATGAGGTCTTTGAAAACAAAATCTAGTAAGTGGGACTCAGTTCAGATAACTCTGCAGGGAGTGAGCAAGCAAGGTTCCCTATCAGGGGCATTTTCCTAAAAAGACATGATCATAGTGTTGCCTAGAAACCATGATTAGTCTGTATTGCTTCGGAGCTTTGCTTCAGTAAGGAAAATCTTATCTCCGGGTCAATTCCCAAGCGTTTCTCTAACTCTTGGTTTACTAAAGCAACTGAACGCACTCCTCTTATGACTGTGTGGTTGGGTCATGAGATTTGGCTGGGGGCAAGCAGCCTCTTGCCTCATCCTGCCACCCTGTGCTCTCCTTGGAAAGGTCTGTGCCAGTGGTTTGGGATCCTTTGTGCAGAGTTTAGAGACTTAGGTCGACATCCCTAAATGTTTCAAAGTGCAATAGACTCAGTTGCTAGCAGGGAAAATTAAAAAAAAAAAAAAATGAAATAAAATATATAAAATAAACTATTGCCTTTTGCTGTTTGGTCTCATTGATTTATTTTATTTTATAAATACTGTAAAGTAAAAGGATACCGTGTCTAGGATCTGTCTCCTGTCCCAAGAAAAAGCAGCTGGACAGAGATTGAGAGTCTTGCAAATAAATAAAGCAATCCATGCTGGGCAATCACTCATGTCAGGCCCTGAATGGAAACTTTGGAGACTCCTCAGGCTGCAGTGAAACAGGTTAATTACTTAAAGCATTTCAGCGAGCCTGATGGATGAAACCCAAACAAATAGATTAAGTCTTGCCCAATTACATAGCCAAAGAAGCTTTTTTCTCTACGCTATCATTTACCACAGGGGCCTATAAAATGACCTTAATCGCTATCTAAGCAACTTGAACTTGAGATAGAAAGAGCCCCAAGAGGTTTACTCACTGTGAAAACTTCTTTACAGAAAGTTATCAGAAACCTTCCAATTTCCACATAACATACTTCAGTCACATGCAATACTCACTGTGGTTAAATGCCCTTTATTAGAATTAGAAGCACATGTTGGAGATCAATTATTTATTGTGCTGCTGGTTGATTCTTTGTGACACTAGTTTGCCTGAGGAAGGCAGGCCAGCCACAGGGGCTGGGTTGAGGACAGAGCTAGCGGCTGCCAGCCGCCAATTCCAGAACCAAAGATTTTTAGGACATCAGAGGACATAAACTCATTTAATCAGATCCCAGTTTACACAGAAGGAAACCTCCGACTCAGAGAAGTTATCTGCCCAAAGAGACACAGATGTGGAGGGACAGAAGAGGAAGAAAACACAATGACCAATGACCAACCCAGGGCGAAAAGCAGTCCTGACATAGCCCAAGGGTAGGATATTGTTATTTTGTAACCATCAAATGGCAGAAAGTGATCATTTCAATACCCTTTGTTGAACAGAAGCCCAACATGTTCTAGAAGTACTACTGAACTGTTAATTGGTCATTATTTATTCGGAGAGGCTGGAGGCCAGGTAAGGAAAGAAAACAATGTGAAAGGCAGCTGGTAAGAGCCATGATGATGAATGAGGATAATCTTCTCCAAAATGTAGACAAATAAAAATGATTGAATTAAAAAAAAAAACACACCTCACACCTTTTCAGGGAAATGCTAATGCACAGGGAGGCGCACCCATGCACATTGATCTATTGCCAACGAGTCTCTCACCTTGGAAGCAGGAACATTTAGTCCTCTGGCAGGGTGAGCCTTAAAGAACAAGGAAACAAAATGGGCAGCAGGGTTTTCCTTTCGTTTAAACACCCCTGGTCCCTTCCTGAGGCAGGGGCTGTAAAGAAAGAAGCCCGACTGGAGACAATCACACAGACCTGGGCTGGCACCTGCTCTTAGTCTTATCAATGGCTGTGCAACATGGAGCAACGTAGCTGGCATCTCTGATTCTTAGTTCCCTTATCTATAGTTTTCCTTGTTCTGTTAAATTACGATTAAAAGTACAGGCTTAAGAACTAACTGCCTAGGTTTGAATTCTATTCCTACTATTTTCTTACTGTGTGACCTTGGGCAATTTACTCCACCTCTCTGTGCCCAAGTTTCCTCAATCAGGAAATAAAGAAAATAATAGTTACCCACCTCTTAATTGTTACAAGAGTTAAATGAGAAAATATTTGTAAAGTGCTTAGAACAAAGCCTGACACATGAGTGCTAATAAAGTGCAAGCTATTCCTATTATTGCCAGCAGCAAACGCTTCATCCCTTTTTAGTGTTTTGTCAATTTACATTCCTTAAATTTCAGCATTGACCTAATCTAAGAAAACAAGCAAAATAATTGAAAAAGAGAAATCATGCAACCATCTGTTAGAAGAAAAATAAATTATTTCCAATCCAAGTGTAAATGATTTCTGTGCTATCTCACCAGAACCACTTTTTATTCCCTAAATCAGATGTCCTCACTGTTGTGTGAAGCGTCAGCATTCAGCAAAATCGTGCTTTGAGAGTAAAAATACTACTCCACACAGATATATATAAGGCTTAATGAATAGGACCAAACCAGGGAAAAATCAAACTGCATTTAATACAGGATAATCTTCCTGCATTATCTACCTACTGGGTATTAAATTAAAGCCATTTCCAAAAGTACTTAACAGCTGCAGATCATAATAAAGTGTTATTTTCAAATGGCTCAACATGTTTCAGTAAATCGGAGGGGTCCTGGGGGAAACAGACTCACCGTCCAAAAATGACCTGTCACAACCCAAATAAGCCACCGCTAATTGAACCTGGACAACCCCGCTGGCCTGTGATGGGCTGGAGGCCTCCCCAGGAAACTGCAAACCACGCAGAAGACTCAGAGCCACACTGCATGTGCTGGAAAGGAAGAGGTGTGTTGAGCTCATTGGGGATCGGGAAGAACAATTCTTTTTCTCTCACGTCTGACATACTTTAGTAAGAGGATCACGGCTAAATCAAACAGGAGTGGATTCAGATTCCAGGTATGCCCTTTGCCTGCTGTGTGAACCTGAGCGGTTTTCTAATTGTCACTGAGACTCAGTTTCTTCATGAGTGTAAATGGAGTGAATCTTAATTACCTTGTGGGACATCTTCATCCTTTTTGTGCTGCTATAACAGAACGCCACATGCTGATTAATTTACAATGCACAGAAATGTATTGGCTCACAGCTCTGGAGTCTTGGGGCGTCCAAAATTGAGGGGCTTGTGGTTGACGAGGGCCTTCTTGCTGCATCATCCCATGGCAGAAGGGCAAGAAAGAGAGAAACGGGGCAAAGTCTCCGTTTTATAGAACCCACCCCCACAATAATGGCACAGTAATGACAGAGCCCTCGTGGCCTAATCACCTCTTAAAGGTCCCACCTCTTAATACTGTTACATGACAATTAAATTTCAACAAGAGTTTTGAAGAAGACAAACATTCAAACCATAGCATGGGCGAATTATGAGGAGAACATGAGGATATCCTTACATACATACACGCACACACATATGTATGTGTGTGTACATGTAAACATAGATACTCATATATATGTATATATGTGTGTTTGTACATATGTGTTTGTATACACACACATATAACTAGGACTTGCTCAGGAAATGAATATTCCCTGTTTTCTTTCTTATACATCAGTAATAGTGGGATGTCTCAAAGGAATTTGAAAGCAAAAGCATTATTAGCTGTAGAATAGCAATACTCTACTAATGATCATATTTTTTTAATGTCCGTGCTTCCATCTTGATGTGGTTGTTGATGTCTGAGGTCATGTTTCTAAATGTGTTCTCTTCCTGCTCCCAAGAGAAATTGATTTTTGTCTCAGCAGTGCCAGTAATGAGCTGTGGGTTTTGCGGAATTAACCTCTCTGGTCCACTGTTTCTGAACATTTATGTCATGAATGTGCTTTAAATTACTTTCATGGTTCCCTGCAGTTACAAAATGTGATGATTTATCCTCGCTCTACTTCTAGCCTTGATTTTCTTGTTGGTTTTTATACTTTTTTCATTAGCATATTGCTAGAGTCTGAATGTTTGTGACCCCCGAAGGTGATGGTATTAAATGGGGGGGGCCTTTGGGAGGTGATTGGGTCATGAAGGCAGATCCCTCATGAGTGGAATTAGTATCTTGTGGAAGAGGACTGAGATGGACCCTTCACTCTTCCTGCCATATGGACACAACAAGAAGGTGCCTTCTATGAACCAGAAAGTGGCCCTCACCAGACACTGAGTCTGCCTTGATCTTGGACTTCCAAGCCTGTAAGAAATAAATTTCTGTTGTTGATAAGCTACTCAGTTTGTGACTTTTTTTTATAGCAGCTTAAACAGAAAGGCATTATCTATAATTTAGTACAGTCTTTTCTACTCTCATGATTACTGTACTATCTGAATTTAGCTGGAAAGTTCCAATTTCACGATATTTTCTGCTTCTTTTTAAATCACTACCTGTGATGTACATTTTATACATTTTATACTTTATATTTGATAATTCAGTTAAATTAATATTTGTTGAATTCAGTTTTCACATCTAATATTACTGCCCTTTTCTAAAATTAGGCCTATTTAAAACAGCAAAATTTAAGGCATTTAAAAATGACACAAAATATGGTTTTTAATAACGTGAAATGTCGCTTTCACAATTGCAATGGCAAGAAGCAAGCAGCAGTACGAAAACTGTAGTGACTACGGTAAGGCATTAGAGTTATGGTGAGGGCACCTTACATTTATGACATGAACAAATAAAAGGCTTCGAGCATTCTATTAAGTTTTGTAAAGTGCCAGAACTCTTAATCTATGGAAGTTGGGGGAAAACATGTTCATTCAAGGGTGCTACTAACCCTTTGTGTTATTATTAAGAAATGTATCTTCAGATGAGTGATTTGTTCAGTGAATGACAAACAACTGTACTGGACCTGCCTGCGTTTCATTTTTGTTTGAGAAAAAGTGGTTGTTCTTTTATACGTTCCCAATAAGTGTAAATAACTATCATACCTAGATTCCCCGGTCTCAGTGGTCTCCTAGTCTCCTGAACATGAGGAGAGACAGTCTAGTCTCAATACAAAGTAATCATAAAATAAACGGAGAGCACATTGGTATATTCTGGGTGCTTTTGTCAATATTGTGTCTGGCATGGAACCTAGAGAAATAGCAATTTACAAATAACACATGTGAAGCTTTACTGTAAGCCAAAGTTTCCAGAATGGCATTTTATTCTTGTTTTATGAATAAATGTTAGATTAGTCATGACAAGACCAAAACGGAATGGATAGCAACATTAGATCCATTTAACAATATAACGTTTTATTTATCCTTCTCCAGAAATGTCACTTATTATCTAAATTATTACTTTTTGTTTTAAACCTTTGGACAATAAATAAAATGATGGATCTGAAGACCTACTTGTCCTTTTGGGGGCTGGGGATTAGAAGAAAG
>NW_012153729.1:2815875-2819282 GCF_000956105.1 Propithecus coquereli
ATCTCGATTTGAATCCTAGCTCTGTGGATTACTAGTAGTGTGGCCTTAGGAAAACTACTAAAATATCTAAGCCTCAGTTTCCTTATCTATGAAATAGGAGTTAAAGTATATACCTCATAAAATTGTTACGGCAATTAAATGACACATTGCGTGTAAAAGCCCTTAAGACAATAGCACAGAATAAATGGCCAATATATGGTATCTATTTTCATTTTTACTGTCTGGGAAAAGTATCCAGTTTTAATATTCCATTCTCCGGCATCAGAAGACGTTCTAACACTGCCTTATTTGTGGGTATACTGTTATCATAAATTAGAGATATTATCTCAAGAATGTTAAAACAGAAAGAATCTCCCATGTAACTCATCTAACCACTTTACCAGTTAAGCACACAGCATAAGAAAAGTGTCTTGCCTACCATCACATAATTATGAAGTAGAAGAACAGATACAGGAATCCTTATCTGCTACTTCTACATCCTTACCAATGGTTCATTGCGATGAACAATAATTCCCGTTCTAAATTGTGGCTTTATTTTTTGACTAGTCCGTAGGTCTGTTTTTCTCTCTCTAAGACTAGCATTAATGCAGCCAGTGAGATAACAGTTTTCAGGAACCAGTCCTCAATTTTTCTAAAATTCGTTAATTCATGCATTTACATATTGAGCATATACCATGTGTCAGGTCATTCACAGACATTTTGAAGGCAATAATGAACTAAACAGAAAAGGATGTTTCCCTTAGAGAGACAGAAAGTAAAGAAACAATATATGCAGTCATGCTCAGCCTAATGACTTTTCGGTCAATTATGGCTCACATACACAATGGTGGTCCCATAAGATTATAATACCATATTTTTAACATACTTTTTCTATGTTTAGACACATAAATACTTATCATTGTGTTACAATTGCCTACAACATTCAGCGCAGTAACATGCTGTAGAGGTTTGTAGCCTAGGAGCAATAGGCTACACCATACAGTCTAGGTGTGTAGAAGGCTCTATCATTTAGGTCTGTGTAAGTACACTCTATGATGTTTACACAATGATGAAATCATCTAATGATGCATTTCTCAGAACACATCCCTATTATTAAGCAATGCATAACTGTAATTTAACGTCAGGTACTGTTAAGGGCTATGAAAAAAAAACAAAAGAACTTACTCGTGCAATGATAGAGTGGCATTTTAGGTAGGGTGGTCAGTGGAGGCCTCTGAGTTAAGGTACTATTTGCTGATCCCTAGAATAGAGAAAGCAAGCCCTGTGGATACCTGCAGAAATACAGTTCCTAACCAGTGCAAAGGCTCTGAAGCAGAACCTGGGGGAGCAGCAAAAACTAATAATTCAGTTTTGGCCAGAGTATGTTTCAGATACCTATTTGATACCCAAATGGAGATAAAGAGTAGAAAGTTGTATATGTGAACTTGGAGTTGTGTGACAAGGTCACACCCAAAGAGGAAATTTGGAAGCCATCTGCACATACGTGGATTTAAAGATCTAGGCCTGCATGAGATCTCCCAGGGATTGAATGGAGTTAGGGAATCATGGTACAACATAGAGCCAGAGGCACTGCAACACTGTGAGGTTGAGACATGCCTTAGTCCACTTAGTGTTGCTATAAAGGAATACCTGAGGCTGGGTAATTTATAAAGGAAAGAGGTCTATTTAGTTCATGGTTCTGCAGGCTGTACAAGAAGCATGATGTCAACATCTGCTTCTGGTGAGGGCCTTAGGCTGCTTCCACTTGTGGTGGAAGGTGAAGCAGAACAAGCATGTGCAGAGATCACATGGCGAGAGAGGAAGCAAAAGAGAGAGAGAAAGAGAGAGAGAGAGAGAGAGAGAAAGAGAGGGAGGAGGAGGCGCCAGGCTCTATTTAGCCACCACCTCTCATGGAAACTAGTAGAATTAGAACTCGCTCATCTCCAGCCAGAGAGGGCATTAATCTGTTCATGAGGGATCTGCCCCCCTGGACCCAAATACCTCCCAATAGGCCCCAACATGGGGATCAAATTTCAACATAAGATTTGGAAGAGACAAATATCCAGCCTATAGCAAGACATAAGGAAACTTATTAGAAGAGAATGGGAAGGAGCAATCTATGAGGTATAAAGAAGACACAGAAAGATGGTTACTTAAAAGCCAATTGAAGAATGTGATTTGAGGAAGAAAGAGTGGTAAATTATCGGTGATGGAGCTAAGCATCAAATACTTTAGAAGGAACGTCTGGTATAAATGTCTGACCGAAGGAGGTTCAAGAGAGAATGAGAGGTGAGAAAGTAGAGAGAAATTTTGAAAAGTTTTGATGTGAAGGGGAGAAGACAAATGAAGTAATATCTGGAGGGAGATAACAGGGTCAAGGGAAGCGTTCCTTTCTGTGTGTGTGTATTTTACTTTCTTTTGTTAGTGGGAGGTAGTGCAGTATGTTTGTGAACAGATGGGAATGATCCCTCTCTAAGGAAAAAATAGACAATGTAGGAGAGAGAGGATAATTAAAGAAGTAGAGCCCTTGAATACACGAGAAGGAATAGCATCTAGTCTACAAGTAGAGGCAGCAGGGACGTCTCAGCTGCAGACACAGAAGGGAAAACAGCATATATAGGTGGTCACGTTGGGGTAGGGAGGATTGAAGGTTGAAGTTGCTTTCTGCGCTTCCCTCTTTTCAGCGTAATGAGAAGCAAGGTAATCAGAGGAGAGCGAAGGGTATTATTAGAGGTTTGAGTGGAGGCAAAAAAGGGTTCAAATACTCATCTCAGAGACGTAAAGACTAAACGAGTTAGGGAAATAGAATAGGATTGTCAGGCAGTCCCAAAGTCCTCTTTGAGGTTTGAGATCATACTTTTAAAGTGACGCCAGCCAATGTGGCTGTGTGTTTTACTTCATCTATAGCATTCGCTGTAGTTTGGTTTCCGAGAACTGATCAGTTGAAAAAAAAATCCAGCGTTTCAAAACAACATGTTTCATTTTTGTGAATGACACATGCACTCACAATTCAATAAAGGAGACAACTCATTTCATCAGCCATTGAAACACTAATTACGAGGATCTAGAAATAAAGGACTGGATCACCATTTTGGCTCAAGAAGAACATCATATTACTTACATATAACAAAGGGCAAGAGACTCTGACTCTGCAATACAACAGCGCTTCGTCTTTTTTCCCACTTGGTCACGTATTACAACCAACCGTTGAAGGGAAACGCGTAAAATGTGTTGGGACTCTGTCAACACACTAGGTTTACCTTAGCTCATGGCTCTGCACACTATTTCACAAGGTTTTTAGTAGATCATTTTAAAGCATAACCAAAGGGGCTAAGCAATAAATATATGAGCTAGAGAACTACAAGTTGTTTAAATTGAAATTGTCTTAGAACAGCAGCCACATGGCTACTGGGGGTTGATGCTGGAGG
>NW_012153729.1:2822088-2862559 GCF_000956105.1 Propithecus coquereli
GTCATTCTTATTAATTGTGTGTGTGCGTGCGTGTGTGTGTGTTTGTGTGTGCGTGTGTCTGTCCCTGAAGTCAAATATAGGAAGAAATGCAGATATAAATATTGATATAAACAAATTTAGATTTTTCAAAGAAACAAAATTATACAGTTGTATAATCTACATTCAAAATTATGTGAAATTCTTAAAGATTTTTCAGAACGTAATTTTTTTGTTGCAAAATAATTCAATTTATTCAATTAGAACTTGTTTTCGATGTTTTTCAGTCACTAAGCATTCTTAAGTGCAACGCCTAATGATCACTAATAAGATCAAATTCAACATGTGTAGAGTTGAAGCAACCTGAAGCTAAATATTTGCCTGAAAGTTTCACACTCTCAGATCCCTCTGTGGAATGAACAGCAAGCGTAAAACAGTTTACCTATAGATTTATGAAAATCAAGAAAATATACAGGATTTAAAAATAGGTCAAAACTTAATCCCATGGAATCAGTTTTCACATTCATTAATTTTTAATGACTAATATTAACAACCTTAATTCTATTTCATCAACCTCTGGGGAAGCCACTTAATTTTAACATGTAAGGGTATTTGATCAAAAGGTGTCAACTATAATTAGTTTGAACAGAAAACATTTATTGTTTGAATATATATTTACAATCATTATACATTAAGAGTTTATCCTAAAAAAATCTGTAACCATTTTATCTCCATTTTAACAAGGAGGCACCAAACAGTTAAATAAATCATTCAATCAAATATACTCAGCCTCTGAGAATGAGAGATGAGGGTTATCATTCACACCCTTTCGGTCAATTCAGCCTCAGGCTTTGTAGCATCATCCTAGGCCAGCAGTCAGCAAACTTTTCCTCAAAGGATCAGAGGGTCAATATTTTAGATTGCGTGAGCCCTATATTGTCTTGTCTCATAAACTCAACTCTGCTGTTGTAGCCGGAAAGCAGTCAGAGAGAATCTGTAAACAAATGAGTGTAGCTGTGTTCCAATAAAACTTTCTTTATGAATACAGAAACTTGAATTTCAAAAAATTTTCAAATGTCACAAAATAGTACTCTTCTTTTGATTTTTTGCCACCTTTAAAATGTAAAAACATTTTTAATTCACGAGCTGTATAGGTTGTGAGCCCAATTTTGCCTGTGGGCATAGCTGGCAGATGCTTATTCTAGGACCACGGAAGGTATGGTACCTTTGATTTAAAATCTCAGAAAGGCCCAGAGTTTTGTTTCCTCCAGGTCTAGTAACATAAGGATAGTCTCTTGTAAAGCATATATCTCTGTTCTGGGCCATTTTACAGACCCGGGTAGTTTTCCGTCAATAATGCTCACTCCTATATTGCTTTTCATGAACAAAAGAAAAGGAATATGTTTCAGAGTCGGCCAGATCTGGTGCCAGGGAAGTCACTCCACACAAAGAATTGAGTTTTTTCGAAGAATGGATTTTTAAAGAAAAATGACCTGATGATGCTATCTCTAAATGTTTCTTTACTTTTTTTCTGGATTGCTGCCTTTTCCATTTTAATTCAGTTCTTCATCAGCACTTCTAACACAATCAGTTGTATTCAGAAGTCCTAAAGACAACCCTTCTAGATATCTGCTTTTCCAGATATTTGGGCCTCCTTGTCAGGAAGTGTAGAGGTTTTCCTTGGAGGAATTTATGTGTGGACAACAGGAAAGAGGAGGAGAAGAGACAAAGAGAACAGAGAACCACTGGTGCGCTATCATCAGAGCAAACGCTGGGCTATATAGGACCACCCAGATGCACTTGTGGCTAATGGCAAAAGTGTAAATTCTCCTCTCTGTCGAAACTGATGCCTCCGTTTATCAGCCCAAGAAAAATTCCTAGAGAAGAAAGGGGAAAGAGAAAAGAGAAAAGGGATTGTTGGGTGATTAAGAGATCTGAGCAGGGGAGAGGTAGAGGCTGCAGCCCACCTCTGCCCACTTTCCTCTGGCCCCAGAAAACCCCTTACTCAGGGCTCAGTTTGTAACTAGCTTGCTCACCTAGGACAGCCCCCACTGCAGGCTAGCACAGAGAGGACGGAGGCCTCTGCTTGCTTTACTCTTTGGTGTATTTGATCTCACCTATAAAAGGATGCTTAACAAATGCATGTCCTCTATTTGCCTCCAACTGCTTTTCACTTGCTTAGACAATTCTCTTCCGGTATTTTGCAGAAAAAAGGCAGAGCACCCTGCTTCATAAAAGGCAACGGTATCAGGGCCTGCTTTTTCTTCTTCTTCTTTTTTTTTTTTTTGTTGTTTTTGGGGGTTTTTTTTTGGTGGTTGTTTTTTTAACTGAAGCCACTGCAGTGGCTTTTACCTGCTCACAATTCTTTCTGGAGTCAAGGCCTCTGGCTATTCAAGCCATCTCCCTCCCTAGCAAGTTAACTCCCGGACCAAACAATTATAATTCTAGAATCTGTCTGTGAGAATCAAACCATCACAAACCCATCACACTCAGCCCAACAGTTGAGATTATTTTTCCATGATGTCATGGACCTTTTAGATCCTTTTGAAAGAAAACTCACCAGCAATCATCTCTCTGTCTACAGATCCTGCCTAACCAGAAGATTGTTGAGATCATCTGCAGTGGGTGAAAATGTGTCCTGTAGGGAGAAGGTTTTTTAGACCAGAAGTATTAGTTATGGAGGTTGTCATTGTTGTTGTTCCTTGCAAGGAAGAGAATAAAAGTGTAATCGCACTAGGTCATGTGTGAATTTATGCTGTTTTTACTGGCTCTTAACCCTTTTCCTTCCAGGAATTGTTAAGTTCCTTTGCAGTCATATATCAGCCCTTGGGTACGTTCTCACCAAGGGTGACTGTTTGACGGTAAGGCCCTTTAGTAGACCAACAGAATAGAAGTCAGGTCATGCAACTTATTGCCTGGAAATTACGTAAGAGAAATAAATACCCTGGTATTTGCACAGAGAGGAAATTATGAAACTCTCATGGAGCATGAACTCATAGACTCCTGTGAGAAAAATTTTTCTTGGTCTGAGGGGGTCTTCAGTAGAGTTAAGGTAAAACCTTCTGTAGGAGGGATCTCTAGCTCCTAAGTCGCTTGAAATGGGCTGTAGGTCAGGCTGCCTTCTGATGGAGACTCGGAGGGGGTTGGGAGATGGGAGAGAGCACAGAACATCTGTGGATGCTTAGAGTTTTCTTTCTTCCTTTCTTTCTCTTTTTTTTTTTCTTTTTTTTGGTTTTATGTCATGGTCTGTAAGTCAATTCACATAGAATTGCTTTCCATTATGGAGATATAATTCCAAAAATGTTTTTTGTTGTTTTTTGTTTTATTTTGTTTTTATATATTTTGTTTGGTTTTGGTTTTTTGCTGACTAGACTGTCTCACTGTGTGGGCTATGGCTTAGTTTTATATTATCAAGCACACTTGGTACTTTTCTGGCATGTTGCTTTTATAGGTGATGCTTTTCCACGGAGCCTGTGGAGCTGGAATCATTCAGGTCTTGAGCTGCATTTCCGGTGATGAATCAAATGCTAAATTATGGTCATAATATAATTCAGAGCACTCTGCCTGGATCACTGGCTATGTTTGGGTCCCAATCCCCTTTTTGTAAGACTTGCAGTAATGTATGGACGATGGAGAGGAAAAATGAACAAAGGCAACCAATGCATGAGGAAAGAAGATAGAATGTACAGAGGAGTAAACTAATTTCTGTGCTTAATTCACTTAGAGAAGAGCACTGATTTATTTTAAGCCCAGGAGTAAGGACACTTGCATAAATTTCCATTATACTGCCCGGATTTTGGAACTATGGATACAGCATTGGTGACTAAGCTTGTTGTGCTAAATAATGCTTTGACCAGGTAGATGTTCAGATTACTTCTGCAAGGAAATGGAAATAATGTTTTCATTGTCTTCTACACCAAGGGAACTGTTTAAGTTATGTATACATAACTCGTGTTTTACTGCAATGTTGAAGCTGTTTAGCCTCAGAGCTTTATAGATTATTCTGCTTTTCAAAAATACTGAGAGAGTTGCCAGGATCTCTTTTGAATTTTTCATATCTTTAATGCGTAAGAAATGTGTGTGCAATGGGCGAATAGATGACTTTTTAAATAGCAAATTGTAAAGTGTAAGCAGACTGTAAACACCATAAAATCAGAATCATGAAATAAAGTTACCGAGAGAGTCTTAGAGCTGACCACAACTTTTGTCAGAACCAAGTAACTGCAAATCAAAACTTAGCCCTCTTCATCTTCTTATGAGGTTTTTGGATGTGTCATCACTGGGTCAGCAGATAAAATAGTGTGTGTGTATGTGTCCGCACATTTACATATTTTGAATTTGCATTCTGCCAACTAACCTATTAAGTATATACCTTCCTTTACTTAATCTGTACTAAAAAGGCACTATATTTTTTATATAAAAATAATATACAGTAAGAGCAGGAGCTTTGGGGCTTGATTCTTTGCCCAAGTGGGAACTATATCACTACTTTTCAAGGATTTTTTTGAAGCACTATTGCATGTGTTAACACATAAAAAAGATTTCATCTCAGTAAATGAGAAAGCTAGCTCTCCTGATTTTTCACTGTAAGTTGACTTAACAGGTACAATATAAATCTTCACATATTTCAGTTTACATGCAGGAAAATGGCAATCAGATTGCCAAAAAGCATTATTTATAATGTGAGTTCCTGCTTTGCTCAAACTTGGTGACTCAGTTATGCAAACTATACAAAAGAATAGACTTTGCTACAAACACAAGTTTTGAAATGAGATGTTTGCTGATAAAAAGATCAGAAGCTGAAATACTGGGGACAGAATTTAAGTCTGTTTTATAAATTCAGAGTTTCTCTGTTGCTAACCCTAGCAATAACCGTAGAAGAAATTTCTAAAACACTTGCTTATAATGATAATTCATTTGAATTTCTTTAACATTTAAAATGATCTTGATATAGCTCAAATTCAAATGCAGTAGAAGAAATATCCGCATTTCATCCTAATAAGTACATTAAAATATCTGACTAAGCACCTCTAAAATGAGTAGTGAAATAATTTGTATTTTCTTTTAATCAGATGATGTTATTAATGTTATATTATTATCAATCATTAATGTTATTGATGGTAGTCAGATACAGCATTTTATTTTTGCATAGTTGTAATACAAGTTTTATTTATTTGTAACTTAGACACTAGGGCTTTGAAAATTAAAACATAAGTATCAATTGAGGATATCTGCCTACAGAATGGAAACTGGTCAATGACAGAGGAAAAATTCAATCAAACCCACAGAGACTGACCAAATTTATGTTTTAAATGGAAGAAACTCTCCCACAAGAAAGCATGAAAATTGAGCTAAACATTTGGAATTGGGCACTGTATAAGGAGCAAAAAGTCAAACTTCATATGTTTTAGAGTCAGGGAAGAAATAATTTTGGGGAAATTAGTTGAGTGGCTTTGAAAAATAGAGATCCTATTCTGGGTTTCTAGATTTGTCCAAAGATGCTATGAACAGTTATATTCTGCAGAGAGCAGAGGAAGAAACATTGCATTTGGAATGAGCAGGCTTAGAACTTACATCCACAGCTTCCGCTCACATGAAGAGATTTCCTGGAACATAATTTCTATATCTCTATTTCTTTTTAAATTAAAATTGGGATTTGGGAAATCATATTAAAAAAAAGAAGAAGAAGAAGAAAAGATAACACGGCAAGGCTGCAGCTAGAGGCAAGGAACAAAGAAGTGACAGATTAATGTTCCAACAGCTCTGAATACATTGTTTTTATTCATTTGTAGATCCCTCCCTGTGTAAAGAGTAGAGCATCAACTCATCTTAAGAGTCTAAAATCTGGCCCAAGTTAAATGTTCAATCTGAGTATCTCTTTAAACCAATTCATAAATTTTTGGAAATTCTGAACATCAACTGTAAAATCCATTTTATTTTCCTCCCTTTGTTTAATGCCAACCTGTACTTTCAGATATAGATACAATATGTCCCTAAACTCCTCAGATACTTACTTGTTCATTTATGATTTTAGCACTTACAGGCACTGCAATAAATATCTGTTGCGTAAAGGCTTATTGTATGTATGCTTTATTCTCCCAATTAAGTTGTTTTATTTATTGACCTTATCATTTTTATCATCATTAGTAGCAGTAGCAATACTGAGACTATGAGTAGCGATTAAGTGATCACTCTTTGTCAGGCATTTTACATATATTATCTCTAATCCCTATAACGATCTTTCATAGCTAGTAAGTGGCAGAGCAAGGTTGCAAACTCTTGTCAGGTTGACCCAAAGCTCACCCTCTCCCCACTGGGCAATGCTGCCTCCATCATCCAAGTCACATAATTTAGAACATCCTTGAAATTCAGTGCATTGGGATTTGATTCAGAAGAATTGCATTTAAAAAAGGTTTTAAGACTTCATACCCTTTGACCTAGTAATGCCATATCTAGAAATCTATTCTGAGAAAATAGTATGATATGAAGATAAACAATCTCCAAGAACAGTTAATGCATATCTATAAAAGTAAAAAACAAAAGTGAATATAAAGGCTTAAGGATAGGTGATGATTAATTATAGCTCATACACATTAGGACATAAAATATGTGATCATTAAAATATATGCTTTCAGATGATTTTTAATTACATAACAGATGCTTAGATAATATAAAAAGCATAATATTCATGTATCAAAAATTATGATGCAATTGATCGTAAAGCTGTAAAACATAAATGGCTTTAAAATAGAAATAAAAATGTAGACAAAAGGAGAAGAGATATACCAAAGTAATTATTTATAATAGTCATCCCGCAATGATGGGACTATGAATTATTTTATTTTCTACATTTTTTTGTATTATTCTACATTTCAAAATGCTTATCTTTTATATTTTCCACAATAAGCATGCATTGTTTTGACAATGATAATAATAAAAAAGAAGACATAAAATACACTTTAAAACAAGCTGCAAACTCTGAAAGCCCACATTCCACAACCTATACATTGAGGTATATACTCTTTCACTCAAGAACATCATTACCAGTGTCCTTCACATTATTTGAAAGGTGTTTTTTGCATTTTCTTTGTGGCCTGGTGGCATATTCCTTAAATATCTACAATAGTGACTACGCTTGGCTGTCTGAAGTTTTTGTTTGTTTGTTTGATTTTTTTGCTTTGTTTTTGTTAGTTCTGGAAAAAGGCAAGTTGCATGAGTCTTATGATCCACCAAAGATGTATCACTGAAGCAAAGAGGCATTCTTGCAGGTGTTTTAGACATTGGATTCAGTTCGCTAATTGTGGTACCTCTTACTGGAAAGTACTAATATTTCTCACTGAGCTGTGAGGGGACTATGGATGCTGATGGCAGCCTCACCTTTCCTAGTGGTTACTGACAGTGTTTGTGTCTCTTTTAGAACCAACCATTTCCAAAGAATGTTTTCTTGTCTCCTCTCCGTGCTCCTTCCTTCCTACCCTCCCTCTCTTTATTTTCACGTACAAATGCACATGCAAATCAGAACGGTGAAGCATGTCCTGTAAGGCACAGGAGCAGTGCTTGTGTCCTAGAAAGCCCTTGATACATGCCAGTTTCTTATTAGCCTTATTACCATTTCAAAACCACTGTTAAGTGATGGTACCATGGAGTCTCAGTAACGTGGCTTGCCTATTCCCTGTGGCAGTGATGAATCTGTGCACTATTGCTGGTATTTTCTCAGCTGGCAGCTCCTCTAACCAATGGCCTGTTCTTAGGGCAGGGCTGCCTAGCCTAAGAAGTTGCCATCCATGGTTACAGAGCAGTGGTCTCCAATCTTTTTGGCACCAGGAAGACAATTTTTCCATGGACTGGAGAGGTGGGGGATGGTTTTGAGATGATGGAAGTGCATTACATTTATTGTGCACTTTATTTCTATTATTATTGCATTGTAATAGATAATGAAATAATTATGCAACTCATCACAGGTAGGGGGAATCCCTGTTACAAGGGATGCACCAAGGCTAGACTTGTTACCTTTGAGAGATGAAACACAGATGAAATGATCATCGTAATCACTGTGTTAAGAAACATAGTAATGTAGGGTCCAGCCCTAAAGTGAATGTGGTATTTTCAGACTGTAATTGTCTCACACATATGAGATAAATGAAATCTTCCAGAGCATGACAGAAGAGGTAATTTACTAAATAATAACCTGGCTGCTCTGGAAGTGTCAGCTTCTTAAAGAACAGGGCCACATATTGTTGGTTTTAACGTAGTTGATGAAAAATAAAGGACATAGTAATATATGGACACAGGAAACACTCAAATATTTTCTCAGTCAGTATATGATTTTGTTGTACTTATAAACATATAAATAGTTGCAAACACACAGGTATATTACTTGCCCAGAAGTCTTCTTCAGCTATTCATAACATGGCAAATACAAGGACTAAGGCATTTAAATGCCCCGAGAAGCTAAAATAGATGCCATAAATCCATATCCTGAAGCTTTTTTACCCAAAAAGGAAATTGACCAAGAGAAGGTAACTCCAAATTCAGCATCTTCTCATACCATTTCAAAAATACATCTTTAGATGTGTTTGATCTTATTTGCTTTTACTTTAGCAACCTTGGTTATATAATTTCTCAGCCCAGTGCAGATTAGAATCAACAAATTAGACAGAACATGGTGACAGCCTGACAGATTCAAGGCACATTTTCAGAAGCAAAAAATGCGAAATGAAAGCTCACATTGATGGTAAAGTAGGAAAAACAAGCAGAAGAGCTTAAATAAGCTTAGTCCAGGGTCATTTAATGTGAAGGAAATGGTTCTACAGGGCCCACACTGTATTGCAGGTAAAAATGAAATAGCTTAGTTTATTATAATCATATTGAATCCTTATTTAAAAGTCATACTCACAAATACTATTCATTTCATCATTCAACTGACATTCTTAGAGGCAACTTATAACTTATACACTTGATTACATGCATATAGAGAGGTCTGGGAGCATGGTGGGCACTTAAATGAGGAGGCAATCCTATCTTCTGGTGTGTCCTCAGCATCCTTAATACCACTACAAATGGTCATATGTCACACATATTTAATCTTCCATCATAAAGACTTCCCCATCAATCTTACCCCATCCCTGTCCTCAGAAACTCTCTACAATTATTTTTTTGCTTTTGTTGCTTGACCTATTTGAACACTTAATCATAGACTGCATTCTATTGTCATTTGGTCACTTAAATGTTTCACTTTTGCACCGTCTTCTCAATTAGAAATTTTGAACTAAGGATTGGATCTGTTCCTCCTAAAACTGGCCCCTTTTTTTATCTTTCATATCAACTAGCATATAGCTAAAGTAAAAAGTAGCTATTCAACAAATATGTTCATTGAATTTAATATGAAGATTAAATATTACCAATGTGGCGGGTGAAACTGCATAATTTTTAAAGGCAAAACTGTTTTCCAGTAGATAAGATTATATTCAGTGCCTTAAAATACCATAGTAGGTGGCTTGTCTTCATAGCAGCAGATTGCAAACTCATCCTGTTTACATTTCAAGCAATCTGATGATGATTTATTTATCATTTATTGCTACTGATTATTTTTTCCCTCCCTGCCCCCTACTGCTACTATTATTACTTGGAAGATTAGGGAGTAGTTTTTAATACTCAGTAGAAGCAAATTCCAGGAGCTTTTTGTCTCCTATCCTTGTGAAATTGAACTGCATATATATGGTTAATGGTGGTCTGATAATAAGTCTAATTGTTGGAGATCTTTATATGAGTGTAAAGGAAAGATTTCTGCTCCTAGTTAAACAATCATCCTCTGCGTCACACAACTATTCACAATCTGACTGCAGATTTAGATTGTGACTAATATTTGGCTCTGATATTATAGGTGGTTACCGTGGAGAGAATCAGTAAGAGCATAATTCATTTCCTTGGAAAAATTTAATCCGCAGATGGATCCCAACACTGAACTGCACTGGTGTCCAAAACTAATGGGGATTTTTGCTAAATAAGGCCTGACTCAGCCAAAAAAGATAGACTCTGAATAGAGAAATCTGTATCATGCGTAGCTCCAAAAAGTATATTTACCCAAGCACTGAAAGTATTGGCACACTAGAATTTTCCTAATAGGGACACGGTGAAAAGACATTTATTAATTAAAATGCACATTGATATTTTCTCTTTTTAAAATGAAGCAATGGAATTATTCAATGCTACCATGCATTTACAAAGTTTCAGTTACAAAATTTAATCTTTCATATTTCCTTATTCAGCTAAAATAATTAAGGTAGAGATTCTATTCAGATTGAGAAGCTGCTTATTAAAGTCATGACTTTTCTCAAACTGTCTCCTTCAAGAAATAAGCCTTGGTGCACATCTTTCAGTCCCCAGGAGGAGGGGTGGTGGTGAAAGTGATGATGATAGTTGATGAGAGATACTGGGATGCATTTATGATGTACCCCCCTACCCCTGTAGCCAAATTTATACAGCCAACGATAACATTATAACTTTGCATTCATTTCTTTAAAAAGTTTCCTATTGTATTAAGCTATCTTGGCCTGTAGTGTATTCATTTTATTTAGAGTAGAATATTAAAGTAAAACAACTGCCATCCAAGTTCCAGAAAAAATAGCATCCCTTTCTGGGTTACTGAATTTCAAATAGCGCTCATTACCTGGGGAAAAAAATGAGTTGCCTCTCTGAATTCACATGACTTGGAAAATTCTTAGCCATCTACAGATGCACCAATTGAATCATAATAAAGAAGAGAAAATATATAAAGTGATTAATTTCCTTTTTCCATTTAGGCTTAGTATGTTTTAAGGGATTAATTAGATCTCTGACTTGTTTCTTTGGATAAATCCAGGAGGAAGCACATTTCAGAAGAAGCTTATTGAAGTGGAGTGAGCTGTTAACTCATTCTCTATCCTTTGGCTAATATACAGTTAATCTGTCCATCTCCAGCTTCTTTTCGCTCTGACCTACAGCCTGAGTTCTCATACATATATCCATTTCACAAAGTTAATTCAAGCTGTTTATAAGTAATGCATGACTTAATAAACGTTAAAGTAGACCTCCCTTGCGTGAGGCACTATTGCCACATACACGACAACAGAGTCGGTAACAAGGCTTGGTGTACTGTATAATCTCAACAAATGAAACGGAACAGCAACACCATTTGGCTAGCGGAACGGTCGCACCGCGTGCATGACCTATTCCACACCCTTTTAATTTAAATGTCTTGCTCAGTGCTAAGAAAAGAGGCACACTTGGTAACTCAGGATTAAGTACATATCTGCAAAATCTAAGCAAGCATATTTCACCAGCACCTCCTAGGGGCCACGTGAGGATATGAAGCTAGGAGGTGGGTACCCGCGCAGAACCTTTCCTTGAATTGTCAGTTTCATGTCTCCTACACATAAAAATCCACCCCGGCAGTGCCGTTCAGAATATTATCTAGTTGATGAAGTAGTCTGGCGACTCAATGAGGCCTTGAGAGGTTTAAACAAACTGCACGAAAGACGCATTTGATCAGTTAAGGAAATAAACATTAAAAAAAAATCAGTGGAAGGAAAACACTCCTAAAATATACCGTGTCCTTTAGCAGCAAACCTTCATTATGACACCAAGAGATAATATGCACTTACTCTTAGGTATACACACACACACACACACACGGATTCATTTACGAACTTCCCGGATCCGAACCCGGTTAGCACTGAGCCTGATTTTTAAGGGTCTACATGCTCTTGCCTGGTCGTTGGAAATGAGGGCTGGGAGGCGCTGAAGCGAGGGCAGATCTGAGTGTCTGTAGGAGTTGCTGTTCCAGAAAATTCATTACTCTCTAATTGTTCTGATTTTAGATCAGCAGAGCGTGCCAAGCGGTGGTGGAGAAAGAGATTGAGGGCGGACAAGGCGAGAGGGAACGAGTCGTCCACCCTTCAGAGGAGTCTAGGCGCTTTGTAAGTAATTCGCGACCAGTCGGGAGAAGGAACGGTCAGGCGGTTAAGCAGTGGTCACACTCGTGCGCGTCTGAATCCCGGGGTTTGTGCGCGCCCGTCGGGTCCCTTTCCCCACTGAATTAGCGGCTCCTCCGCGCTCAGCAGGTTCCGCGGGGGGGTTCGAGGGGCTGGGGGCCGGGGAGGGAGGGAGCCAGGGGACAGGGCGACGCGCCCGGGCTGCCGTGCGGTCCTCCAGGCGGCCAACGCCACGCCCCGCCACTGGCACGTCGCAGGCCCTTCTAGGAGCACGCACAGCACAGCCGCCGCCGCGGGGAGAAACCGGGAAGTGTGGGGCTTGGAGAGGGGTAGGAAGCTTTGCCCGAGACCAAGCTGCAATTAGGCTGCCGCAAAAGCCCGGACGCGGAGCTTCCCACCTGCTGCTGTCCCAGCTGGGCCGCCACTTCCTCCTCCCCAGCCCGGGCCCGACTCCCGGAGCAGGCTCCGAGGGCGGAGAGGGAGGAAGCGGCGGCAGGTTCCCCGCGCTGGCGACGCGGCGGGTGCAGCATCCTCCCCTCCCCGCCCGGGCTCCCGGGGCCGGCCGCGCGCCCAGGCGCGCTGCGATTGGCCGGCGGCGGCCGGGGGCGGAGCCAGGAAGGCCGGTATCGCATGTGGACCGCCTCAAAAGAGCCCAGGATATTGCAGAGCGCACTGGAACCCTGGCCAGCGCGCAGCCTTCCCGGCGCCGGCAAGCTGGGTCTTGGGAATTCTGGCTTGCTTTGGCTCACTCGCTTTTACAAACTACTGGATCTTACATGCCTCTGTAACCCCCACTTCCACTCCATGTCCCCATGCTCCTGCGCCAGCAACAGGTAAGGGCTGCTATGTTTTCTTCCCTTCCTCTCTCTCGCTGCCTGTGTGTCCTGGGGAGTGGACTGGGGCCGCCGTCCCCTACCCTACCCTGTCCCGCTGCTCCAGAGGTGGCCAGCTGTCACAGTGCTCACCCACGCTCCGGAGTCCCAGATCATGCCTATATAGTTTGTGTGCGCACCAGAACATCCCCAGAGCTAAAAATACTGAGACATGCTTGGAACAGTTGAGCAATAGAAACAGATTTCTCTGCAGCATCTGTTTGTGCTCATAACTTCCAGTGCACCAGCTGTAGCGAGATATTGGGTTTGGAGACAAGGGCAAGAAAGTCTGTGTTCGATTCTCACTCTAAGGGGGAAAAAAAGGTGGTTGGAGGTGGGGACGCGTCTTGAGCCCTGGTCTTAAACCTTGGCAAACCCTGGGACTTGGGACTCAGCACTATTCTTGATCCTTGGCGTCTTCTTTTTGGTCATAGCTTCGAGCTCTAAACAGAGTGAGCGTCTCAAAGTTGCTTTCCTGGGGGAAGAGAGTGGGAGTCCGAATTGGATTAGAGCCTGAAGACTGCAAAACTTTCACATCACTCTCCCCTAAGTAATTTGATATGCTTAGTAATAATGGTATTAACACCTAGCTTGAAAACAGTGTGTTTTAGGGAAGCAAAATGATCAAAACGACTTGATTCTGCAAAACGATTGCATCATAACATGGATTCATCATGACAGTTGAAAAAAAAATAGAGATAGGAAGTGGGCAGTTTAATGTCTGTGTCTAAGGAAGGATATTAGTAGGATGGTAACTAGGATAAGGCTGTGAATTCTGGGGATTTTCATGAACTCATGAATTTACCTGTTAGGAAACAGGCGTTATTTGAAAACCTGTTCTGGGTATGCAAAGAATGCATATTGCCTTTTACAATTTGTTTTCTTTTTGCATTAATAATAGTCACATTTCCTCTCGCTAACCTCTGTTGTATGTCTGCTGTATGTTGCCTTTACACTTGTTAGCTGTTTCCTGCTCACTTCCAAGTGTTTTCTTTATATTTGCCGTTATCTGGAAAAACCGATCTCAGGAGTAAGAGGTGTTACTTCAAGGGTGGTGGAGGGGGTAAGAGCTGGGGTCAAGGTCATCTTACTTTGCTTTCTGCCCTTCCCCCTTATATTTTGGTGGCACTTTTTTTTTTTTAATGTTATTTGTATCCGTAAGGGATATTTGTTCTAAATCCTTGTGAATTTGGTTTTTCTTTCTTTCTTTTTTAAAGAACATAGTCTTTCTACATTCTTTAGACTCTCCAGTTACAGAATCTCTGGTTTGCTATAGAGTCCTTGTATGACTTCTGAGTAGACTGAAAGATTGACCACAACTTTACCTGAGCAATTCTTGACTGTTTTGTTTTTTAAGTGAATATTTTTGTTTACCAAACATGTATATTTTTCAGCATATACAAATGCTGAGCAATGCTACATGCGTTGTTGAGTATAAATTGTTAGATAGTGCTCACATAGATAAATTGGTACCTCCCCTCCCCTCCCCACTTTCCCCTCCCCCTCCCTTCTGTTTACTGAGCTTCTAAGAGGTTGCTTTGCTAGCAGTTGTGCTCACATAGCAACATGTGCCCAGAGCACACTCAGGCTGGTCTATATGGCGTCAGCTGGGGAATAGCTACTCTAAACCCTCATTAGCAGACCTCTCTCTCAGCCCAGTACGTCTTCTTTTGCTGTCTTTATTTCCTACCCTTAGAAACTTTCATATTCACTGTATGCCATGACCATATTATGGGGCACATTTGCTCTCATTTATTCTTCACGGTTATATTTTTTTAGTTATTTATAAACCGTACTGGAAATATTTCCCATATAGTGAGAGCAAATTAGATCCCCCATTTGTATCACGTGATCTCCTTGACCTTGAATTTATCCATAGCTCTCTCTCCTTTAACATCTACCTAAGATTGAAGCGCTGAACTATTTTTTTCCATTGCTTATGCTTAATTTTGGCTCAGCCTATAAATAGTCTTAACATGAACAGCACCACATGTAGCCTCTCAATTTCCCAGAAATACTTTCTACATCATTGGTTATGGCCTGGGTAAAATGATTATTTGTGTCTATTAAATTTATATCCAGGACCCTAAATATTTTGGCTGAAAGGGGAATTTATACATTGTTCATCAAATCAAATATCAATTCTCCGGACCTATATCCATCATGAAGTCAAATCACTTAGTGTCCTCATTTATTCTGAATTGATTGTTTCTCAAAACATTATTTTGAGTATATGCTTGAAATGAAGTCCCATGAAAGTCCTATTTTTTTAATGAAAGCTTTCCCCAGGTGCTCACAAATTGATTTCTAGTGAAAGAGGAGCAGGCAAGAAGTTTTCTGCTTGGTTAAAGCCACTCAGGCATGTGGGCAGGTTAATAGTCAAGGCAGTCTTTACACTGAGATATTAAAAGACAGTTACTCTATTAGGCTTTGACAGGTTCTAGACTTTTTTGTCATGTAATCAGCTCCACAAAAGTCTGAATATACACAATGTGTGTGCACACATATACACATATAAATCTGTTTTGGAGCATATCTGTTTGAAGTGACAAAAGTTTCCATTTTGCCAAAAAAAAAAGTCTTCTTTTTCTCTTTCCAGGAAGAAATGGTAAAATTTCTAAATGATGCTCCACATGTGGAACAAATTCTGTCATTAGCAATGGAAATAAGACAATAATAGTCACTCAATACAGGCTGTTTTCAAGGTTCTAAATACGGAAAGCTATTCATAAGAAGCTAGTATTGTGTGATTTGTGGAATTCAAACAAATGTCCTGGGGTCAAGATTTTTGGAAAGTCATAATTCAGTCTTTAGATTTCATATGGTTGTTGTGTTTTAATTTGGAAAGAGTGCAGAAAGAAGTCAGAAGAAATTTGAGACTGTCTACTGGTGGCCCCTAATGGTAACTCAGATGGAAGGATTGTTTTGAATCATGAAAAGGGAATTTCTTGGTGTCAGCTTAAAATATAAGGTTCTGAAGTCAGAGCTCAAGGATACAAAGCACTCTTTAAATGAAGATCTTCCTCCCACTCCCTCTTTTCTTTTGAAAGTATACCTATATTTGATGTTGTTGCTATCTCTGTATGGAAATGATTGTCAATTTCATGTAAGCTAACTAAGCTGAAATAATTGTTTCAAAAAAATGTTTTCCATGTCCAGGATCTAGAACTCTGAGGAATAGGATTCTTGTTTCTTTTGTCCAAGTGCAAACTTCATAGGGAAGCAGACAAAACATTTAAGCACGCAGAAGGTTAGGAAGGCACAGTAACTTCTTTTTATAAAGTAATTCAAAGGCACTTTCAAATCGGGCATCATTTAGGTGTCAAAAGCTGCCAAAATGTAACACACATTGCAATTTTCATAGATGACTAATCTCAGGAAAAATGTGTTGGGGCACATTCTTGCATAATAACTTGGATAAAGAGGAAGAAGTCAAAAGACTGTAACAAGGCATTTTCAAAGACAATGCACCTTGCCTCTTTTTAAGGAGATGCACAGGCACAAGATAAAAGGTTTGCTTTATTTGTTTGTAGCTGGCTTGTATGAAATTGGTTTTGTTAACTGCTTAATCTTAATGGCTTTAGCGGAGAAAGAAAAAGTGGAGTCTTCACTATAAAGGCTTTAACAAATTTCTGATCCTTTCCATGTGTTGGTCATTTCCTCCCTTAAATACAGGAGATGCATTTGTTTGTTTGAAAAGTTGAGAATCATTTTTATCTTTTAGCTCTAGGCTATATTAGTTTTGTTAATATGCATTTGGTAAAGAAAACACCTTAGAGTTTCTCTTAGGCTTTTGTTAGTTAAGGAAAAAAATACTTTCTTAGGGAAGATGGAAAGTTAAAGTTTTTACCTAGGGGAGAGTGAGGCAATAGGAGAAAACCGAAAACTACTATTTGGTTTTATTAGGTAAAGGTGAATGCCTTCTTCATAGGAACCTATAGCAAACAGCGGCACTCAAAGTGAAAGTGAGTGGATTGGCATTTATGATCTGCCCTTACAAAGTTGTCTCTGTTTGGGAGAACACAGCTTTGGACCCACATGGAATGAGTTCCTGCCTTATCGCAATCCGCTAAAGAGCTGGTCCTTTGACACAATGGTGCTTACTTCCTAGCCGTCATTACATATGGCAGTCCCATCTCGGGAGAATTTCAGGACTCTTATTGCTAAGCAACAGAATCACGGTCTATTCCCCAGAGCAAACCTGCTTCATCTTCAAGTCAGAATCACTCACACTAATAGAGATGTTATCAGGTATTTCCGGATAGTGACCGCTTAAAGTGTGAGAAGTGATGGAACAAGGCCAAACAGTATCCAGAAATTGGGGGCCATTTCAGATGATTATAAAGGCTGTCTGCTCAGTTATACCATTTAAACAAAATAGCCTGTGTCTTCTGGTTTCAACCTTGTCATCAAGGGCTCTAATATTCTTCCACAATGCATGTGCAACTCAATTAGTATCAATGCTGCTTTCAGATGAAAAGTTCTCTAGACATGTCCTAGCTCTAAAAGCTTTGTGACAAACCTTGAAATCAGAAAGTCTTTCTTCTGGTTAGTAACCTGGAATCCTAGCAAGTAGGGAAGGCAAAAGAGAAGAATAAGAGAAAGGAGAGGTAGATCTGAAAAATAGAATATTCTAGATAGGTGGTTAAAAAAAAAAAAGTAAGGGAAAAGGGACCTGAAATTTTGGTTGAACAACTGGTCAGAGACAACTTTTTTATGTTTGATGACTTTATACTTTTAAATAAAATTAAAAAGAATTTTTAGAATACAAAAATGAAAACCCTATAATTCAATGCGAAGTGTATTTATGTATATCTGATTATGTGTTTTTGTCAGGATATGTTGCCTTAGACAATAGAACTCTTTAAGAATGACTTCTTTTGTAACAAATGCTCTCTCTTTTCTTGCAGGACATGTTCCCTGGATGTCAACTGAGTTACTAAGGTAACTCTGCATGGCAGTAGACAGACCTTGGTAGAACTCCAAGGCTCCTAGAGACACTCATCTCTCCCCCTCCCTTTTTTTTTTTTTTTTTGGTGTGTGTCCTCCCTGAACATTCAAAACTGTTTCTCCAAAGGGTTTTGCAAAAACTCAGACTGTTTTCCAAAGCAGAAGCACTGGAGTCCCCAGCAGAAGCGATGGGCAGTGTGCGAACCAACCGCTATAGCATTGTCTCTTCAGAAGAAGACGGCATGAAGCTGGCCACCATGGCAGTTGCAAATGGCTTTGGGAACGGGAAGAGTAAAGTCCACACTCGACAGCAGTGTCGGAGCCGCTTTGTGAAGAAAGATGGCCACTGTAACGTTCAGTTCATCAACGTGGGTGAGAAGGGACAACGATACCTCGCAGACATCTTTACAACATGTGTGGACATTCGCTGGCGGTGGATGCTGGTTATCTTCTGCCTGGCTTTTGTTCTTTCGTGGCTGTTTTTTGGCTGTGTGTTTTGGTTGATAGCTCTGCTCCATGGAGATCTGGATGCATCCAAAGAGAGCAAAGCTTGTGTGTCTGAGGTTAACAGCTTCACGGCCGCTTTCCTTTTCTCCATTGAGACACAGACAACCATAGGCTATGGCTTCAGGTGTGTCACGGACGAATGCCCAATTGCGGTGTTCATGGTGGTGTTCCAGTCAATCGTGGGCTGCATTATCGATGCCTTTATCATTGGTGCAGTCATGGCGAAGATGGCAAAGCCCAAGAAGAGAAACGAGACTCTTGTCTTCAGTCACAATGCTGTCATTGCCATGAGAGATGGCAAGCTGTGTTTGATGTGGCGAGTGGGCAATCTTCGGAAAAGCCACTTGGTGGAAGCTCACGTTCGAGCACAGCTCCTCAAATCCAGAATTACTTCTGAAGGGGAGTATATCCCCCTGGATCAAATAGACATCAATGTTGGGTTTGACAGTGGCATTGACCGTATATTTCTGGTGTCCCCAATCACTATAGTCCATGAAATAGATGAAGACAGTCCTTTATATGATTTGAGTAAACAGGACATTGACAATGCAGACTTTGAAATTGTGGTAATACTGGAGGGCATGGTGGAAGCTACAGCCATGACCACACAGTGCCGTAGCTCTTACCTAGCGAACGAAATCCTTTGGGGCCACCGCTATGAGCCTGTACTCTTTGAAGAGAAGCACTACTATAAAGTGGACTATTCCAGGTTCCACAAAACTTATGAAGTACCCAACACCCCACTTTGTAGTGCCAGAGACTTAGCAGAAAAGAAATACATCCTCTCTAATGCTAATTCATTTTGCTATGAAAATGAAGTTGCCCTCACAAGCAAAGAGGAAGATGACAGTGAAAACGGAGTTCCAGAAAGCACTAGTACAGACACGCCCCCTGACATAGACCTTCACAACCAGGCAAGTGTACCTCTCGAGCCCAGGCCCTTACGGCGAGAGTCGGAGATATGACTGGTTCCTTCTCTGGAATGTTCACTTGACAACACAGTCTGTTGGTCAGAGGCCCAAAACAGTTCTACAGACGACGGTACTGGTGAAGAGGTGGGGTCAGAGCAAGCGGCCACAAGGAAACTGAGGCAAGCACAATGGTTTCAAAGGAAGACTGTAAGCGCGATGGTTAGAGTAAAGCACTAATCATGCCTCTGCGTGACCCGATGGCACATATATGTTGTAGAATAAGTTATGGATTTTTATGTTTTGTTTTATGTTTTTACAAAACTTGAACTTGCAGGCAAGCCTTGGTTGGGTATTTGACTTATCCAGAATGCTTCTCTTTAGGGAACAAGAATGTTTTTAATGGCATAACAAAGGCAAGACTCTGCCTTAATTTTTGAAAAGCTGCTAACTACATGAACACAAATTGTATTTTTGTTGCAGTGTAGTTTTTTTTTTATTTTGTGTAACTTTAAAGTCAGTGTTGAACTTTGTTGAAAGTTCATGATGCGCTTCAAAGTGGCAAGTATTTGGCTATTAACTGCCAACACGAGAGCCTGATTTTTTGAGGCCAGTAATTTGTTTGCTAGAATTGATTTTTTTTCTCTCTCTTTGGTTACATAAGGGCATTATGTAACACTAGCCAAATGGTAGCCTCCGGGTTATTGGTTTTTTTTTTTTTCTTCCATGATGTTAATGGGTTATCTCAAATTTTAAGTTAGACTACCTAAAATAAATACCAAAGATAATGCATATTTTTGCACAGTGAAGCTTATACTAAAAAGGAAACAAAGCCCCATGGGCTGCCTTGAAATCCAGAGACAATAACTTTGAACCTCAGCAAGACCTTGAACCAGCGGTTCTTTTTGCACCTTATTCAGAAAACACAGCATCATACACACAGAGTCTAGTGAGTGTAGTGCTTTTTAAATTTTGTTCTTTCATATAACTTTCTTAATTGAAGAGGAAGAGGAAGAAGAAGAAGAAAGGCGAAGTAAAATTCACAGACACACATAATATCAATGTCTTTTCTTTCCTGCGAGGTAGTGCTGGCCAGTGAGAGATGGCGATGTGCTCTTCGAGTATTCTGGGCTTTCCCTTTTTGCACATTCCAAATTTTATTCCATAAGATCAGATCTTCATTGAATCTTGTTAGCATCCTGGCATCCTCAGAACTGAGCCATCCAGCGTGAAAGATAAATAGGTTTAAACATTGCTGCTGAATGCATTGCCTTGTCTATGAGGACATTTCCAGCTCAGCTTCACCTTAGAATAGAAGCCACGCCTGGCCTCCGGGTTTCTTCTTCTCATCAGTCTGGAGCCAGCGCTTCAGTGTCAGGGAGGGTGGCAGATGCTAAAGTGGGGAAGCAAAGAGGCGTGGACAAGCCACTTTGATGCAGCACTTCAGATAAAGTATTCAGGAGGGAGAGGAAAGTTGCCTTTTTCATGGCAGAGGGTAGGAGTGAAAGTGCCTCAGTATTTTAGGGTCAAGGAGAGCCATCAGAATTACCATAATCACAAATAAAGGAGATAATGGTTTAAAAGGGTTATTTTCCCTTTTTGTGTGCATACTCTTGATTCGGTGTGAGCTGATCATTGTCTCCTGTGGAGCCCTAGAGCAGGTTACTAAGGAGGGACATGTTGTTTTCCAGAAGCCTCTCCTGCCTGGCTGTCTGCCTTGCTAGAATTTTTTTTTTTTTTTCCCTGCTCTAGCTCAACAATGTAGCTCTTTTTTGGTTTGAACTTCCCTATTTGTGAATTCTGGGGTTACTGACTTTTTAATTGGAGTCTCGAAATCAACTCTTTTATGGTATTATATCCCTGTATGCCATTAAAAAACAACTTGTTCTAGAATCATGTATTTTGTAATCTGATGTTTGTGATGGTCTCCGGTTCTTGAACAGCCATATCCGAATGCAGTGCCTGCAAAAATATGACAGTTTCTGCTATTTCAGCCTTCAAATTTGATGAGTTTGCAAACCCTGGTGGTATTTTCATTGAAACCGAGAAAGAGATGTTAAGCAAGTGGATGTTATTTTAAATCCAAATTTAAAGGCAGGTTTGGGAAGTTGTTTAAAGAGTTAAAGGAATTGGAGAGTGAGTGGACAAAAGAACGTTTAGAAGACGCACCAATTTGGTCGTGACAGTGAGAGGACATTGAGGGCTTCAGCTGCTGCTATTATGATGTTTTGCAAAGGAAAATAATCAAACCAAAGAGTATTCAGTGATATGTAAATTAAATGAAGATGCAGTGGAGAATGGGGGTGACCATAAAAGGGACTCCCCCCAAACACACAGTGCTACCACTTAAAAAGACTTGAGATGTATGAAAGGGGGAGGGGATGGGGGCAAGAAAGAGGGAGAGAAATCTTTCAACTTATTTCTGAAAAAGAAAAAAAATCTAAAATTTCTGGTGCACAGGTTTGTTTTTTTTTTCAAGAAAATTTTGCAGAAGCTATGTTTTTAAAGTGTACATTTTATAAAGTTTATCAGATATTTTCATATTTAAAGCCAAATGTAAATAGAAATCTGTAAAGGAAAAAAAAATTGCCATAGAAAGTATAATTTCAGTGCAGCGATTTCCGAGAGCTAGTACCTATATGCTACCGGTTAGCATGGTTTTAGCAAATATTTACCAGCCTTATAAGGCTCGTATTGCTATGTTCTTCTGTTATTTATTTCAGCATGGACTGTTCATTCGAAAGCTTTTTATAGTTATTAGCATTTTAACAGTTATGAGCTTTAAATGGCAATTTTTTTTTTGTCAAGAGCCAAGACACAGGTAATGCACGACACTTACAGCTGCATTTTACCTTCAAAATATTTGTCCTCATTGACTGGGTCTCCTTAACTAGCGTACACATGTCATTAGAATGCAGATGGAAGGGACTCACCATGAATATCTGGGGGCAATTCCCAGATGCATGTTGCTTCTCTATTGCAAGCAAATCCCTGTTGAATTTACTTAGGATTTATTCCCTTTTACAGAATTTTTGCCCATATCTGGATGGGCACTATATTTTTGGGGGGAGCCGTAGATTCCTGGTTATCCTATTTTTAAATAAAATGTAGACAAAGTGAATTCTATTTTGAATATTGAGAAAGGAATAGTTTTCTATCCCTCTAAGAGTATACTTGAATCAGACATTTTAAGGATGTCACTATAGCACTGTTATCATTTCCAAATTCCTAGAGAAAGTTTGTTTTACTTTGTTTTTATTCTATTAATGCATTCTTTCTTCTCTTCACTTCCTTTCTTCCCTATATACTTCTATCCCAAATCTTGATGTTTATTTGATGAGCTCTGTCCCTCAAATCATGTTCCCCTTGCAAATAATAAATGTCAGTTTGTATTTTATAATAAGCCACTCAGTAAAGGCAAAAAGTTTGTCCTGAGAAGTAGAGTGAGTTCTTTTTCACTCTGTGTCTAATGTTAAGGTGAAAAAAAAGTGTTGCATAAACACCTCCCCATCCTCGACCCTCAGCAAACTAGAAGCTCTTTTCTAGTAATGTTGGGTTTTAGCTCTGGGCTCTGGCGAGTTGAACAATCCTGGCCTTTGAGAATCATGATAGTTATTATTTTCCCATTTGCCGTCTTTTTGTATCTAAAGTCTTCCTGTTGTACTGCACAAACCATGGATTGTACATATTTTTATATATTATGTCTTATTTTATTATTTCTGAATAAAAATCTAAAAATTGAAAACAAGTTGGTACCGGAATCTTTGGGCTTTCTGTATGATTACTATAGAAACACTGAGATATAAAGCAAATGTTCCCAAACAATAGAACATAAACCCAGAGAGGTTGGATGAATAGAGCCATAGAAATTGCCTAAACAGACAGGTGCAGCGGGGCTGCAGATTAGTTTAATCCAAGTTAGAGGAAGTCAAGCTCATATTTTGTTTTTGGACAGAGTGGCCTAGGTAAAGAAAGGATAGAAAAGACCAAAAATGAGCAAAGAAAACTAACAAAAATATAATAAAGTTTAGATTTTGGTTTTGTTTAATGATAATGCTATGCAGTTACTCTTTATTGAGTCTCAACTATGTTTTGGGTTCTTGCCTTACGTATTATCTCATTCTCAAAAAACCAAATCAGGATATTATTATTCTAGTTTTATAGATCAGAACTTGACAAACAGGTTCCATAAAGGGCCAGATAGTAAATATTTTTGGCTTTACGGACCAGAGGGTTTTTGTCTCAAGTAAGCAATTCCATTCTTGTAACACAAAAGCAGTCACAGACAAAGTGAAATCAAATGGTATAGCTGTGTTTCAATAAAACTTTATTTACAACTATAGGCAGTGGGCCAGATTTGGCTAGTGGCCTGTAGTTTGTTGACCCCTGTAATAGATGAACAAACTGAGTTTAAATTTTAAAGCTAATGAATCAGTGAAGTAGCATTTGAATTTAGGTTTTATGTGCCTCCAAACCTTGTTTAATCCGATATATATTGTTTCAGGACACAAAGTTACCAAGAATATATGGTCTCAAAGAAAATGCCACTTTCTCTAGCAAATTTGGAATTACTTAAATAAGTGTTTTTCAAAATTGGAAATACTGAGAAAATTTGCATTCTAACGTGTAGATTGCTCCTTAATATTTTTTCTTCAACAAATACTCATGGCATTTATTATGTTTCAAACACAGTTCTGAGTTCTTTATAAATATTAAATAATTTAATCTTAACAGCAACCCTATGGAATAGGCTCTATTGTTCTCATCATTTAAGAAATGTGGAAACTAAAGCCCAGAGAGGTTAAGCTCCTTGTCCAAGTACACACAGCTAACAGGTATGAGTGTTGAGATTTAAACTGAGGCTGTTCAGCAGTAGGCTGTGCTTTTTGTCACTACTCTCTGACGCTTTCCTTTTGGGGGTATTCTTGGTAACACCTTCACCATTTAATGTAAAACCTTTCGGCTTCTCAGTTTTTATCCTTCTCAGTGATGAAAATACATCCTTTTTATCTGCACAGAATAATTAGCACAGGATTCTTGCCTCATTCATGACATGTTCCTCAATTTCTCAAGTACTGTTTGGAGGGAGGGAACAACTCACAAGGGATAGAATAATTACAAACATTGGTTGTGGGATTTGGGTACGTTTCAAACTTCAGATTAATTTCAGTTAACTAGGAATCGTTTAGGCCTGTCTCCAGGCAAAATCACAAAGCTCTATTACTAACCAAACTGCAAACATCCTACCACAACCATTCTCTGCATTCTGCCCGGGGTAGGCATGCAAAGGTGTAACACGATCCTCTTGGTGATTGGGACAGTTAAACAAGATCTGTAATGGTAATGCCAGGCAGTGTGTCCCATGCTATACAGGCCTCACCTGTATTTTTTTTTTTTAATTAAATATATACACAAAAAGAAAAGGCAGGGGTAGTTTCAGAGTCCTTCTACTTGTATGCTCTTTTGAGTGACTGCTAAGCAAGACCTCCAAGTTCTAGCCTTCTTAAGCAGCAACTCCCCAGGTAATACCTGCACAGAAGAAAATGAATTTCTTTCTAGAAATGTCCATTTTCAACCTGGCAAAATTGATAAATCAATTAGATTTGTTTTCGCCGATTTGAATGAATGAATAAATAAACAAATAAAGGAAGGCTGGCTAGCTCTACGTACTTGAAGTGAAATAAAGAACCAAGTCCATGATTTGCTTATTTCAAGACCTCAGAGCCTTTTTCCAAAATATTTCAGATCAAAGATCCTAGTGGCCCAATGCTTAGAGTCGCTACAAGAAGGTTGTTATAATGACTTTAAAAAAAGTATCTAATTACAAGGTAGTCCCTGCAAGGCACAGGTGGAATAAGACTATCGGAGTACCTGGCTCTGGAATAGGGTGTCCAACTGTCCTGATTTGCCTGGGACTGAGGGGCTTTCCAGGGTGCAGAACTTTCAGTGCTAAAACTGGGATAGTTGTGTGCAAACTGGGGGAGCCAGTCATCTTGCTTTGGAAGCTAGAAAAGTAGAATGGTTGAGGGAAAGGGGGAAGTGGGACAGTTAAGAAAATTGTGAAATGGAAGAGTTTAAGCAAGGTGAGCCAGATTTGGCACATTGAGTATTACTAAATAGTGAGAATAATAATGGTGAATAATTACACATAAGTGGCTCTCTCCAAATAACTGAAATTTGTGGCCTCTGGGGCATTCGTTGTTTTGTAGGAATGATGTTCTAAAATATTATACAATTCTCTGCCTTATTCAAAGGATGATATGTATTTTTTAACATTTCCTTGTGTGACTCAAGCTAATATATACAACACTTGCTGGTGGGATGTGCTTTTAAGTTTGTCTTATTTATCATCAAAGCATCAGTGACTATTTTGTTCACTGCCAGAGGTGCCCTAGTACTCTTTAGATTTTTGCTTCTGATCGGCTCTGTCAATGAAATTAGATCAATCCATTATGATATAAATTATTGTATCATATATGATATAATATCATAGCATGTATAAGTCATATCATATATCATATATAATATAGATTATCAGATGGGATTATCAGATAATCCTGTATGATTAATATCCAAATAACAGGCAGGTTGGAAGGTCCAGATAAGACACAAAAGACCTGGTTTGAATGTAAGGGTTTTATGTTCACCGTACTCATTTTCAGAGATCTTTTTTATTTCAGGTTTGAGATTATATTCTGAGAGATTGAGGCTGTTAAGGGGTTTGAGTTCTAGAAAACTTTATTCAATTCAACCAAATTATTATATGGTGCTGGGTACTCAAGTTTTCTATATGGACTTTGTCTTTAATAGATCATGGTTTGGAAAATGGGGGGGTCTGGTGATATATTTATTTTGTCTTAAAACTAAGAAAAATAACTGAGTTTGGGGTATAAAAAATTCATATACAATAACAACTACCAATTATTGAGTAGGACCTATTAGGCACTGTGCAGGTATATAGGTCTTGCCCTCTACATATGGAAATATTCATTTGGTAGATTAAATATTTTTTCAGGGACCTCACCATGGATTTAAATATTTTTACAACACGTTATTGGAATCATTTTCAGAGCACATCATTTGATTATTTTAATTTTGGCAAATTTTTGTAGCTTTTTGGTTAAATTTTACTTTTAGAATATCCAGAATCAATAAAAATCACATTTAAGTGACAAAGATGGGTAATTAAGATTGAAAATATCATGTTGTAAAAAACAACCAATGTGTGACTATAAAGAACATGTAATGAGATGGTTTGGTTGTTTAATTGTTACAGTTCTGAGTTGGCTCAGAATGACTCAGGAGGTGTTACAAAATGTACTATACCAAGAAAGTAGAGTTAGATTAAATAAGCAACGTTCTGATGTGATGACTTTGAAGGAAATTTCATATGTCTTTAAATAAACTTACTTGGCTTAAAAAAAGTTCTCTTTCGTCTCTCTCTCTCTCTCTCTCTCTTCTCTCTCCTATCTTCTCATTCATGATGGTAACTTCTACTTTGGCTTTTGATTTTTACCCTTGAATTCTACATAAATATTATCTGGAAGCATTTATGATAATGTCTAAGTTTGGTGAGACAAACATATTTTCTCGACCTTATCATATCTTAAAATTAGAAAATGTAAAATCTTTAAAATTTAGTATTAATAATACATACTATCGCCTACCTCTCCTAGCCTCCTTCCAGCTACTTCCTTTGAATTAATTTGCCATGTTATTGAAAACAATATTAAAATCAACTTAGTTAAAATCAACTATTTGTAAGTACAACATTTTCATAGATGTATAGAGTCATAATCTGAACACATTACTACGAAATCAATTTTTTAACGTTTACAATGGAAATTTTGTAGGTCAATCATTCCCTTCAAGAAAAATTAAATATTTGTATGTATTTGGTTTGGTTTTGATAGACTATGCTTTGAAGCAACAAACATGCTCACCCACGCAAGCTCCTACTGGTATGGAAGTTTTGGAATTGCGAGGCAAAAATGTCAGGACAATTCTTGGTTTATGGAAATCTAAGAAAATTACGTAGAGAGCCTCAAGTGCCAGAGACATTTTAAAATTAGCATGCATGTTCTCCTTCCTTCCTTCTTTCTTTCCTTCCTTCCATCTTTCCTTCTTTCCTCCCTGCCTGCCTTCCTTCCTTCTTTCTCTCCCTACCTCCCTTTCTTCCTCTTTCCTTCCTTCCACACAGTCTTAAATCTCTATTTTGTGCTTGACACTGTATTTGTTGCTATTGTTAGTAGTATTCAGAAGGAACTCTTAATAAAATTACAATATAACTACTTGATCTTAAAGAATGGTTACTTAATTTAATGTTCACCCTAAAATCTGGAAGTGTTTATTCTTAAAATTTAAGTTGATTTTGCAAGGACTTTGATCCCATGGACTCTGTTCGCTGCCTTCCTTGTGCTAACTGCCAGCTCTGACCCCAGATTCTACTTTGATTAGCTCTGCGAATCGTCTTTGCCCCAGTACCTCCCCAGTCCTGACCCATGGGCCCAAAGACATCCCTTGGGCAAGTACGTGGGTTTGCTCTGGTATAACAAACCAATGAATCAAATCTCAGACTTTATCATTTTATTTGGCTTTTGTTTTTCCAATTTTTGCTAATACAGCTTTACCTCTAACATTCCAATTAAGCAACTCTTCATTTGATCCTACAAAGCAAAGAGAGTGTCTCACCAAAGGGTATATAGGAGTTTCCTTTAAAATATATGGATAGCTGCATTAGGAACTTACTTGTAAAAACTCATTATTTACCAACAGAGACATTTCAAAGGCAGGTGTATCCTCATCCCTATCAAAACACTCTTGGCAAAAACACTCTCAGATGGCAACCATTCATAACAAAATGAAGAAAGTTGAATCTACATGCCAGAGTGTTTCTTCAGTTGATCATAAGTTCTTTTGGTGGCCATATGATCAACAAAGCACTCTCCTTGCCTTTCCCAGGACCACCTAGAAGTTGTAGCCAGCATCACTCGGGCACAGTCAGTCAATGAGGCAGCTGCATAAGATGCCCCAGGGTTGCCATAGAAACTGGAAGAAGCATTGAAGCACCTTCTCCTGCATAGTCTTTAATTTCATCCAAGTGACTTTCTTCAAGAACCAAAAATAAAAAGTGCACAAGGATGTAGTTATATAAAAAGCTGTGTTTGATTATAAATACAGTATGTACTTTTGTCTCAGTCTACAGCTCGTTTCTCTCTTCCCTTTTAAGACGTTTGAACCATTCCAGGAGGAATCTGCATTGGAGGCTTAATTGAAGCGAGACCCAGATTTACCAAGATAGGGGAGCGAAGCTTTCCTCTGCGTTTCTATCTTTCCCTGGCTCACACTTGACATCTACCTGTAAAGTCTTTTATGACAAGGTCCATTTTTTATCAGATTTTCATACTGGGCCACCTAGGTTCACCAGGGTGTACAGAAATTGCTCTACCTTCAGGTATTCACTAGTCTAAAACATTCTATAGGTTTATAATCATTTTGCAGGATAATAAAAAGCAGTGGACAGGAGAATGCCAAAAGAACAATTAATGAAGGCCAAAAAAAAAAAAAATCCTTTTAAAAAAATCCTGTTGCTACTTGCAACACACAGCTTCTTTCACAATGGGTGGCGGCAGGGGAATTCCTCAATAGTGGACCTATTACAATATTCACCTGGGGGAAAATGTTCAGAATTTTGAGGGTCTGTCTATACCTTCTGGTGGGCTGATGGGTTAACTTTGCTGGGAGAAGAAGATACATCTTCTTCATATGTTTCACCCATAGTAAAACAAGACAATCCTGAACCTGCTAGTTGGCATGATTTGAAATGCACTTAGGTTGCCACTTCCTGCTACTGATTTGCATGAAGTTATGTGCAATGTAGAATTTATTTAAAAAGGAAAATGCAAAGGTACAAGGTGTGTCTGATGAGCAAGAATACAAGCCTATTTGTTATTCATGAATATACCTTGTCTGTTCTCTTGATTTGGGGGACTATATGTGAGGGCCCTAGACTAAGACTTCCTGCAAGCAAATAAGTCTTTGATATGAATAACATATGTAAGTATTTTCCTTTTTTGGAGAGCTGGCAGCCTGCAGGTAAAAAATGTGGCTGGTTCAGCTAGTGCTGTTTGTAAAACTAGACTGGCCATGTTGCTATAGCCTACTGAAACCAGCTACTTGCATCCAAAAAAAAAAAAAAAAAATGAAAGAAAGAAAGAAATAAAAAGAAAAATGAAACTGAAAACCGAAGAACTTCCTTGGCTGTTTAAGGATGGAAAATTTTACCTAATGAATTTAGAATTTCCAGACCTTCGTACCTGCAGATGCGTAACAACCACAAAAGTTGTTTCCTCAGATACAGCTTTAAATTTCAGCTATGTCCTCTGCCTGGCTCTGAGTTCAAATGTATGGTTTCTGGTTTTTTGTTTTATTTTGTTTTTGTTGTTGTCAATTTGCCTTGTGTTCTGGGGGGCTTTTTTGTTTGTTTTTGTTTTTCCCCACATCAACCCACAATCGGAACTCAATTCCCCTTTGAGTTTTTCCCAAAATAATATAAAATCCATTATTAAGCAATGTTGGATTTATAGAAAAATTTATATGGAAGATGGAGGAGGGGTTCTCAGCACACCTTCTATGGGAAACATCAAACTTATCTTACAGGTTGTATTTCTATGGGTATTTCATTGTTTTATCTCTCCCCATTAAGAGTGCTCAGCCAAATTACTCTTTTTACCTCCTGAAACCCATTAAGGTGTTGAGAAAAACAAACCATCCTGCAGTGAGCTACACCCTCATTCTCAGAAATGGCCAGCTTTATAACTGCATAAATTTCTTTTTCTTTTAGAGAATAACCTTGCCACTAAAATGTCCAGAGTAATAAAATCTAATTACCATGATCCAGGGTTTAGCTTCAGTCTCACAGGCTCAGAAGTCTGAGTCCATCAATACATTAAGAGTCCACTTAACCAGCCTTAGGAGAAGGATGTATAGACTTGAATTATTCATTTATAATGAGAACTATGAATGTTCAGGGAACCGCACACTTGAGGACTCCAGTCAGTGGATGTTCCCCCTCTGTGAATTTTGCATGGTGCTTGAGATCAGAGAAAGGAGAAGTCATGTGAATTAACTGTGAGGTGTTAGCAAACAAAGGGAACATCTCACATCTAACTCCGCTGGGGCTGGGACTCCAGTGGAACTGGTCACATTGAATCATCAGATGGGACACCCTGCCCCTGAACAGTGATTGTATCAGCACTGTCCATGTTAACCTGTGGGATTCTTCGTTCAGATACATCCAAGGTCAACTGATGTTGTCACCCTCTGGCCCCTTTTAATTAAACAAATTCTTTACTTACATAAGTGAATAGGATTAGTCGTTTTGAAGTAGAGTTTCAGAGGTCTGGAAATTTCTCTCTTTCGTCTGTGATTTTTTTTTCCATTTATTATCTCTTTATGGAATATTTTATATACAATAAAGCACACTTATTTAAGTATATGTTTCTATGACTTTTGACAAATTTATACACTCATAACTATTACCACAATCATCACGGTCACCTCCTAAATTTGTTTTGTACCCTATTTCAGAAAATTCTCCCCTCCCAGCCCCACCTTTGGCTCCAGGAAATCACTGATCAGTTTTTGTTATGATAAATTAAGTTTGCCTTTTCTAGAGTTCTTTTGAACCCTTGATCTTTATTTTTTTTTAAATTTTTAAATGACACCTTGTAATTGTATATATTTATGGGGTACAATTTAATGTTTCAATACATATATATGTTGTATAATGACCAAAACATGGTAGTTTATCCATCACTTTGTGTGTTTATCATATCTTTTTGGTGAGGACATTCAAAAGCCTCTGTTCTAGCTATTGATATTTTGTAATATACAATACCTTACTGTTAACCATAGTCACTCCACTAGGCAATAGAACAGCAGAACTTATTCCTCCTATCTAATTGTAACTTTTTACCCATCTCCATTAACTGCTGTTCTACCCTTCTGCTTCTATGATATCAATGTATTTATTTATTTATTTTTTTAGATTCCACATATGAGTGAGATCATGTGGTGTTTGCCTTTCTGTGCCTGGCTTATTTCACTTAACATGATGAACTCTAGGTTCTTCCATGTTGCTGCAAATGACACGATTTCATTCTTTTTTATGGCTGAATAGTGTTCCATCACACATATATGCATATGTATGTGTGTGGGTGCGTATATATATCACATGGTAGTTATTTTTAAAATTTTTGAGGAGATTCCACACTGTTCACGCTAATGGTTGTACTAGTTTTACAATCCCACCAGCAGGGCGTAACTGCTCCCTTTTCTTCACATGCTCCACAGTGCTTGTTTTCTTTTGTCTTTTTATAATAGCATTCTAACTGGAGCAAAGTGGTATGTCATTGGGGTCTTGATTCGCATTTCCCTGATCATGAGTGATGCTGAGGATTTTTTCATATACCCGTTTGCCATTTTTATGTTTTCTTTTGAGAAATGTCTATTAAGGTCTTTTGCCCATTTTTTAAATGGGACATTTGGTTTTGTTTGCTGCTCAGTTGTTTAAGTTCCTTATACAACTGGATATTAACCCCTTGTGAGATGCAAAGTTTGAAAATATTTTCCTCCACTCTGTAGGTTGTATCTTCAATCTGTTAATTGTTTTCCTTGCTATACAAAAGCTTTTTAGTTTGATATAATCCCATTTGTCTGTTTTTGCTTTTGTTGCCTGTGCTTTTGAGGTCTTATTTAAAAAATACTTGTGCAGCTCAATGTTGCGAAGCATTTGTCCTGTGTTTTCTTCTGGTTGTTTCATAGTTTTGAATTTTACCTTAAAGTCTTTAATCCATTTTGGGTTGCTTTTTTTAAAAAGTTTGAGTTGATATTTGTATATGTGTATATACTCTGGATTCTCTCCAAATCATACAGATGCCACTTACTAGTTTATCTTTTATAAGGCCATTCATATTTCTGCTTTGGTCCATCATATCTTGATTTTACTTCCTAATTCTTAGATGAAAATCTTACTCCCTAATTTTCAAGATCTTGGGGACTCTGAGTGCTCAACACATGTTACTATTGTCCAGCTCTCTACCTACCTCCCAGCCCAGCCTCCTGGACCACTGACATTCTTTATTTAAATCATTGGTAGCAGAACTTTTGAGAAAAAGAAATATATGATTTTGATTATATATTATGAATATTGCATATATTATATATATATGTAAAATATAGCATATATTTTTGCCTAAGGAAATCTACAATTCTAAGAAATTCTCAATTTCTTAAAGCCCCTTCCCTATAGGTTTTGTGTAACAGAGTTGATTTTGCTCTATATTTTTATTTTTGTATAAAATGTATTTAATCCCACTTAATGAAATGTTACGTATAATCTGACACATTTCTACAGAAAAATGGCTACAAAAAATTGACTTTCACAAGTTACTTAAGAATTTTGAGCCTTGATTGTCTCATTGTCAAAAAAAAATAAAATCAGAACTTGCGAGATTGAAAAGGAGATAGTTTATATAAAAGCACTTTATAAATTAGATAGTACTATATATATTAGTTACTTTTAGACTTGTAGTTGAAGTTTTTTATTTCCTGATATAGTCTTTACCCTAAATTTCAAACACTAAGGCCATCAAAAAAAAAAAAAAAAAAAGAAAGAAAAGAAAAATGAGTTCTTCTCATTTTGAAAAATGTTTACCAAGCATCAATTGCCTAGAACTATGATAGGTGTTGGCTATTCAAAGGTACTCTTTTCCAAGAGTTAGCAGTGGAGTGAGAGAGAATGAGAGCAGCAATTACAGTAATCTAATTTTAGATTTCTATATTTGTCCTCTGACCTTAGCAATCAAGCCAAAAGACCTCCAATAAAGTGTCTGTAGAAAACGTGTGAGCACACTCTTCACCTTGCTAAGACAATCCTTAGCATTACCTGTCACATTATATCAAATGCCAAGTACCTTTTTTTTTTTTTTGTACTTGAGTTTATAAGGTTGGAGTTTATGCACCTGGACCCTGGCACCACGTGAACGGAAGGCGTTGTTCTTGGCAAACTGTTCAGTAACAAGCCTATCAGATTACAGAATGGATTTCCTTTATCTTGGGGCATTGGACTCTATTCAGGGGGCAAGAGTGGTAGGATTTCACAGCTTGTTTGGACATGTTAGTCATTTCTTATTCTGATTCTTTTTAAGAGAAGAGGGTAGTCTTCTGACACTACCCTAGTAGAAGAAATGCATAGTTGTCCTAGATACCTTCTGCTAAACACAATGACTTTATTTACAAAAAAAATAAAAAAATAAAAATAAAAATCAACTGCTTCCTAAGAATAAGAGATTGGTCCTTCCCAGAACTTTTAAGCAAACCAGAGTGTCCCTACTGTTTGGCAGACGTTTGGTAGTGTTTCTACCAGGGTTAGTTACATAAGTAAGCCCCCTTTCCTACATCCTGTGTCCAAAATGGGTTCTCCTCATTGGACTCCAGGGGATTCACTTCTTTACGTATGAATTTTTCCCCTAACTGTTTTCATCACTTTATTTTGCAGGAAAAATATTTACCAAATATTCTTGTCACTGAAAGTCTTTCTAAAAAATCTCCTAAAATAAATCACTTATTTTCCTTTGTAAGATTCTTTTAAAAGGAAAGCAGTATTCCTGACAAAGAGATAGGAGGCTCATTTGTGCATCACTCCACTATGACACATGCAGACACACACACCCACACAACACACACACACAGCACCTATGCACACATGCATGAAACTAAATGCGTTCCATGATTCCCAGAGTTCTTACTCTTAAATAAGGCTCTCTCTGGTGACGTTGGTAAGATCAAAGGGGAAATTCAGACCTAAAACTGTAGAGACATCACACTATTTTGGGCATTTGGCCTAATTTATTTATTGTCCATTATATGTGATATAATTACAGGAAAGGGAAAAAAATGATGCAGGATTGTAGATAATTCCACTTTCTTCTTTATAACTTATTTATGATTACCATATTTTCTACAATGAAAATAGATAATTTTTATATCTTATTCAAGATCTTTGAGTTGAACACAAAGTTGATATTTTCCATCCTTTCTTTTGTTTTGTAATAAATACATTAAAGTCTGTAAAATATCAAGAGTACCACTTTTGCCAAAATCCATAGGCATTGATATGTTGTATTCTCATGGTTTTTAAAATTTCTAAGTAGTTTACAATAACCCAAAGCTTATTAAAAAGAGTGTTTTAAAGTATTCAGTTGTATATTTACTTTTGCTTTGTTTTGTTTTTGTGGAAGGAGGCTATATCTTTCCTTTTGTTTTTATTTTCTGGTTTTATTGGACTGTGATCAGAAAACATGGAATATATTAATTTATTTAAAACATAATGGCCAATTTTTATAAATATCTCATGGCTATTTGAAATGAAAATATATTCCCTTTTGTTAGGTACATGTTTTAGATATTTATATGTCTTGTAATTATATAATTTAAATGCTCAATAACTTTAAAAACTTTTCATCTGTTTAATCTCCTGACCACTGAGATAAATGTGTTTAATTAAGTCTCTACCATGGTGGTGGAATACTCTATTTTTACTTGTATTTCTAATGGCACTTGCTACCTATATATCTTAATGATATATTGCTAGGTGCATCCATGTTCATGATTGTTAAATCTTATTGGAGTATTGTAACTTTATCAAGAAAACTCCTATGTTTCTCTTGAACTATATTTTGTTAGATATTAATGTGGTAATGCTGTTTTAGTTTTCTTGGTATTGGTCCAGTACTCTTCTCTCTTTTTGATTTTCTACCTTTCTATGCTATTTTTTATGTCTGGTTTTTACAACAAATTTGAGAAGAATACTTACAAATCTTATGAACACTAACATGTTTTCTATTTTCCTTGCTTCTTCTCACTTTCTTTCTTGTGCTTTACTGTACTGATGTGTTTGCCTTTATTTTTTTCCTATATTAGCTTATACATATATATTGTATTTCTTTTATTTTAGTGGTTGTCCTTATATACATAATCGTTATATTTAAACAAGTCCTTCTGAAGATGCCTAGAACTTGTCAGAACTCAAATCTATTTTTTAATAAGACAAAAATCTACCAGGCTTTCATCTCTCTTTCCCGCCTTCATATTCCTATACTTAGAATTTCTGTACCCTGTAGTACATGATAAAAATCAAAATCAAATAAATTTTAGATTTTTATTTTAAATTTGATGCAGATTTATTATGCTATCTTAATTAGGATGGAACAGACACTACCAGTTTTAAAGTATAATACAAAATTTTATTGCACTAGTAGAAGAACTCTGGATTAAGTTTTAAATTCCAGGAAATAGGTCAGATTGCTGATTTGATATGGAACACAGCTGCCTTTCACAGTCTGGTCTTGAGAACCCATAACAACTTAACTTCCACCCAATATAGAACATGGTAAATAGCCAGTCTATAACTGAACAGATCCTCCAAGTCATTTGGATAAGCTGGAATTTGAGAAATTCTCACTGTACCACATACAGACAAAGGAGACTCATGCCCAGTGTTTCCGGTTTAGTATGCTGGGGTGGGGCCTGAGAACTTGCATTTCTAATAAATTCCCAAGCTGTGCACATGATGCTGGTCTGAGGACCCCACATAGGGAACAACTGGGTTTGATACAATAAATTCTGAACAGGAGCCCTAGGTATCTGTCCCAAACGAAAAAGACTAGATCTACCACCTCAGAAAAGCCATTTAGTTTTTAAGAACTAAATCAGCTAGCTCTAGTTTTCTGTTTTTGTTTTTTTCTCTCTCTGAAGAAGCAATGGTTTATTCACTATCACATCTGATAAAAGAGAACATCACATTATTGTATTTATCAATGAGATAACTTTGAGATAATTACATAAGAACTATTACATTTAATATTTAGATACCAGTATCATTTTCATATAAGAAAATACAATAGGTTCATTAGGGCCAAAAAAAAAAAAAAAAAAAAAAGTAAAGTTCAAACAAAATATAGAATGGCTTACATAAGTCCTAACATAAATATTTATATATTTAAATAACAAGCCAGAAGTTTGCTTCTGTGTTTATATTTTTTTAGCAGCCAAATTAAAAGGAAAAAAGCCAAAATTAAGACAAATGTTTTAAGAAATATGTAAAGTGTTATGTCCATCCAAAGGTGAAGGAAAATACTTGTATTCAGGAATACTGGTTAGAACAATGAGATAAGACTGTGCTCATGGGGAGCTTTTGAGCTAAACTATAAATGACAGATAACGATTTTAATAGGTCGAGATAGTAGGGGGGACATTCCAAGCAGTAGACCTGCTGCAAACACGCATGCAGATGTGGAAAACCTAAAGTATATCTTAATAACCAAAAGAGACTCGTTTTTGTCTAGGTCAGAAATTTTTTCCCTGGGAATATTTACCAACACCTGGAGATACTCTTGATTGTCCCAACTGGGCAGGGGGTGCTCTTGGCATCTAGCGTATTAGAGACCAGAGACTCTACTAAACATTCTGCAATGCTCCGTACAGCCCCCAAAGAATTACTCATTCCAATATGTAAATAGGACTGAAGGTGAGAAAACCTGTTGTAGGGTGTAGCTACATGTAGACATTAATGGAGAATAAGATTGGAAAAATAGTATAAGGATTTTAAATGGTAGGCTGAGGAAATGTTATCTGAAATAGAAGTTTCTGAGCAACCATTGAAGTTTTTTGATCCAGGGGCTGATGTAGCTACAGTGCCTTTTAGGAAGATGAAGTGTCAAATACAGAGTTGATTGGAGATGTAAAAGACGAGGAGAGAAAATTGGTAGATGAGTTTAGAGCCTATGGCAATATTTCAGATGAGGGGTAATAAGTGCTTGAACTTGAGAAAGAAAAGGGAGGGATCAATTTCAGAGACATCGCAGAAGAAGAATGTTCATGACTAAGCAACTGTTTAAATCATGGGAGGGGAGAAGGTGGTTGGAAGAGCCACAGCACGGCTGAATTAAGAAACAGAGGAGTCAGGGCTGAGGGGTGGTCTGAAGGAGAAGTCCACTTTGATTCTGAGGTGTGGGCAGGCATTTACAGGTGGACACATCAAGTAGTCTGCTGGAAGGCAGACGGATTCAAAGCATCATTTCTGTCTACATTCTTGACCTCTTCCAGTTGAACTGAACCCAAGTTACCACCCTCATTTGTAACAATGTTACCTCTTCACTCTCAGGTAGGGGAGGGGGCACAGTCTTGGCCCTTCAAACATTCAATTAATGAGGCTAACTCAGTCTCATCCTAGCAGCACAATACTGGAGTTAGCTAAATGTTTAAGCTTAGTCAAGAGGAGTAATGTTTTTGTTTACTATCAATTGTGTCTATGCGCAGCTTTCATGATTCCAGGGTTGTAAACTTGCAAGTCACGTTTGTGTTTTGGCCATGAGTTCACATTTATGCAAATGACCTTCACATGCTGCTACACATCCACTCAAGCCTAGCGTTCAGCACATCCCAACATGTACATTTGAGAGGTTTCCATGAATTACATTCTTTGTTTTAATCTGGTGTTGACTCATTCCCATGTATTTGCCATCACTCTTGCTGCAACTTGACCCTTAGTGCTTTGTTAGCCTTTTTCTGTATGTCTTACTTTACAGTGGGCAAGGATTCTGTCCCTCCTTCTCTTATGGCATGAGTGAAAGTAGAGGAGGCCAGGAATTAATCACTGCCCACAGCTAATGTACATGGCAGCCAGAAACAGCATTTTGATATGTTCATTAGATGGAAGCATGGCTAGTTTAATTCCCTCTGGCTTATGCAAAGCACATTTGCCTCCACGGCAGGATTTCCTCATGCTTCTAGCTCCATAGAATTGTGCAATGCTAGAATCCATCAGTTCTACTGATTCCAAGTAGAATTCCCATTCTACCTATTCTTGCCATGTGATTCAAGTTCATACTACAAAGAGTAAACATGATAAGGCAACTAAATGCTTAGTTGCAAAAATTCTTTTTATCTATGTCCTGTGAGCTCTCTGTCAACACAGTTATCAACATAGCATTTTGATATACCAGTTGCAGGAGTACATGTATCCCATGAGTTTTATTGGCCAGGCTGGATTTGGTACTTAAGGTCCTTCAGGTACCTGCCTACCTGTCCAAGAGTAAAACTCAAGAGGAAGAACATAAACCAGGGGATCCACTGATAAACCTGATGAGAGACTGTTTTTATGGGAAGACCTCCCCAAGAGTAGGAATGGACAAAGAGAAGGTATTTCCTTCTAATCTACTGCCTCCCACATACCCACAAGAGAAACAACTGCCCAGTGGAGAGATTGGTCATTGTCTGGCACGAATGCTTTTTCCAAAGCCCCCATCAATCCTTCACCTGACCCACAATCTTGAGAAACATCTTGTGAGGCCACATCTCTTCCTCACCATTGGAGAATCATCTATCTCCTGGATATTTCTGACTGGCTGCCGGGCCATAATTCCTTCCTTTGCCACTTTTATTTTCTTGTACAAACTGCATTACTTACATTCCTACGGTAATCAGAAATGCTTTTGAAGCAAAAGGTAACTTAGTAAGGAGACAAAGACATGTTTCACCAAATCACAATTCTCTGGAACTATCCCTGAGCCTCTGGTTAGTTTTAAGCTGAAGTTTGTTTGAAAATTCTGTGTTTAAAGAAGATAAAGAATCATAAATAATAATAAAAAAGAAAAAAAACCCTTGGAAATAAAGATTCTTGAAAAGCTATAGAAGAAAATGAGATTCTTGGTCTAAAAGGATTAAGATGGCTGAGTGCATATTTTATTTAATATCTGGACTTACAGTCAGACAAAGATCTCCCTGGGGGTCTGGAAGCAACTTCCGCAATGATATATGTAACAAATTTGTTTCCATAGGGCCCTAAATACGAGAAAAATACCTTCATAAATTCTTCTTTCTTCCCCATAAGACCCAGTCAGTCATATTCTTTCTTCCCACTTGTTCTACCAATTTGAAACGTCTTTTAGGACATACCACCTTCAAACTCATTCAGCAGCAGTGATACAATTTTCAAGAGATGAAATTAAAATTATGCCACTAATAATATCTTAGCCTTACAGCAAGTGTTTCCAGTGGTCTTCCTCACCCAGTGAGTGTTGTTCTATTCAGATTTTGTTGAAAATGTCCACTAGGGCTGAGTTGGGAACTGTTGCCTATTGATACCTAAAAATCTTTTCAGTCTGACTGCTCCTGGGAATCACTAACCAGACTTTCCAACTTTTCACAGGGCACACATGCTTTGGTGCATTCACAGATACACACAAATACACCTAAAATTAGCTCTATCTAGACCTGTGTTATTTTCCATGTGTCTTCAACCGTTTCCTCTGTCATGCTCTTCCCTATGACAATCTTAGATAAAAAGCTCTGCTCAATGTTATCACATATCCTTTCATCTGAGAATTGAAAAAGGATTTGTTAATCCTGTGGACTTAATGAAATTACCTACGGTCTCCAGTACACATTATCACTTACGATCTATAATTAGTAAACAATTTACCCTAAGAAATTTAAAGCTATTCTTAAGTAACCTATATTCATCCAGAAACTATTAGAAAATGTGGGTCATTATTTCAGGCCCAATGAGTAAGGACTGGGACTATGTTAATTAAACCAAATGAATCTAAACTGTCTGGTGTGACACAATTCATTATCTCAATATAAAAATATGCATTAGCTAAATAGCCTTCATTTCCTATATTCACCATATAATGTGTTAGTATAAGTAGCTAAAAATAAATATATTTAATGGCTAGGAAAATGAGTCCTCAGGGTGAGATTTGGTAATCTGGTTGTTAATTTTACATCTTCCTTTTAAAGAATTACAGGAAAGCTTAAATTGTTCAGGATAATTTTGGACAACCTTTGAAACTTGTGAAAACTTTAATAAAAACATCACTCGTGATTTTGAAAAAAGTGTGGTCAGTATATGTCTCTTCAGGTAGTCCTGACCATTTTCTCTTTCTTAAGTAGTGAAATCACTGAGAAGTAAGTCGTTTTGGTATCTTTGAAACTTGTGAAAACTTTAATAAAAACATCACTCGTGATTTTGAAAAAAGTGTGGTCAGTATACGTCTCTTCAGGTAGTCCTGACCATTTTCTCTTTCTTAAGTAGTGAAATCACTGAGAAGTAAGTCGTTTTGGTATCTTTATAAAAACAACTTAACAAATACTAAATGAATATTCATGTCAAAGTATGTATTCTGGAAACTACAATTTGAAGTTATGTACGTGCGACGTC
>NW_012153729.1:2864401-2865407 GCF_000956105.1 Propithecus coquereli
TCAATAACTTATTTTTCCGTGTTCTTCAATCTAGGACTATCGAATTTAGGGCAGAAAATATATTCACTTAAACCCTAACATCCTTAGGTTGGGACTTATCATTCTCATAGCTGTTTGCAGATCAGCATGACTTCATTAGTAAATTGGCATTTAAGACATTAAGTTTATTTCACTGTGTCTAAGCAGACAGAGGAACAGTTATCTTGGGTGACATTTAAATGTAATAAATAATTGTATCTATTTAATCTGCCTAATCAGTGCTTAAAAGGGAATGGCAGAGTAAAAACACTTGCATGTGGCAGTCCTCCACAAAAGACACCCAAAACACCAAAATTAACAAGAAAAAGAAGAATGAAGAAATAACTTGCTCAATGAAATGAGGAAATGATCAAAGCTGCAATAGTGACAGTGATGAGTAGCTGCCGAGCACAAAGAATGAAACATCATTCTGAAGGACATTAAGAGAAACTATATATTCAGATCTTAAGCAAGGAGGCTAATGTTTTTTCCTAAAAATGACAAAATCAAAGGTCTAACCAATGACTGTTTTCTTAGAAAACCAAAACGTAGGGGCATGAGCCAGCCAAAGGAAAATTGACATATGCACCCAATTATAAAGAGTCACATCATAATACACAATTGCAAAGATGTGGAAACAACCCAAGTGCCCATCAATACATGAGTGGATTAGTAAAATGTGGCATATGTATACCATGGAGTACTATTCAGCCACAAAATTCAATGGTGAACTAACACCTCTTGTATTATCCTGGATGGAGCTGGAGCCCATTCTCCTAAGTGAAGTATCACAAGAATGGAAAAACAAGTACCACATATACTCACCATCAAATTGGCACTAATTGATCAACACTTATATGCACATATGAAAGTAACATTCATCGGGTGTCAGACAGGTGAGAGGGGGAGGAGCGGATGAGTATATTCACACCTAATGGGTGCAGTGTGCACTTGTCTGGGGGATGGGCACACTTGTAGCTCTGACTAG
>NW_012153729.1:2875663-2876524 GCF_000956105.1 Propithecus coquereli
CAATGTTTACAGTGCTAATCTCTGGCCGATGGGGTTATGAATAATTCTATGCTCATCATTAAAATTGTATGTATTTGCCAGATTTTATAATGATTAACCTGTAACTGTTCTCAAATGAAAACAGAGACTTAGGGTGTCCTCAGTAGAATGAAATTAACATTTACACTCTTAACCCTTAATTTCACAGTAAAAGCACCAAATTCTTTGCTGGAGGCGTGGACTGCTATCCAACCAATAGAAGAACATAGTAATCTATGATGTGTAACAAGGAAGGAAGACAAACCACAGGGCCATAAGGCAAAGCCAAATTGGTGGTTGCAAATATGGGACACATTCTGAGAAGAGCTGAAGCCACTGAGCAAAACGTGTTTTTGTCTAGCAAAAGGATGTTAATCCACAGTCAGTCTTTTAAGAGTGGTACCCGAAAGTATGAACATGGCCTTGAAGACGGATTGGTGTTTTAGGAGAAAACCCGGGAGCCCGTGGAGGAAGACTGAGGCGGCTTGTGGAGATTCCCAGATTTTCTATTATAACTGCAATTCATCCTCAATTCTTCCTTCTATTTAAGTGTAGTGGGTGCTTCCACGTGCTCCTGCGTGTGTCTGTGTTGATTGGCTGAACGCTTCTTCTTTACCGCCCTTATTCATGCTGTGAAACCCGCGCTACCTCTGCTGAAATGAATTTCCTTACTTCCTTGAGCAGAGCCAACTGGCTCTCATTGATACTCCCACAGAAGTGTTCCTAAATTTTTTAAATAGCACTGTTTGGAAACTGGGAAATGGGTCTGATTTTTGGGATCCAGAGCAATATCCAAAATAGTTATGATGAGTAATTATTTTTTAAATTTAACAAATACTTAAC
>NW_012153729.1:2876574-2878398 GCF_000956105.1 Propithecus coquereli
TAGAATGACTGATATATTTTTTAATAGATGAGGGGCTTAGGGAATCAGTCTTGTCTTGCTCTGAATGCTGATTCAAAAATAAATCATTCTCCAAAAATGCAACCCTTGGGAATAGCATTACACGCACCACCACTTCGACTTCTGTTAAATATTTAGCATGGCAAAAGATATCTAAGAGTCATGTAACTTGCTTTCCCCCACCCTGCCCCCCAAACCTCAAGTTTTAAGGATTCTCCCTCGAAGAAGCCATTGTTAGAGGCCACTTTGGGTTGGGTAGGTAGTAAATCTGTGTGTGAGCCTACATACCATGCATCTTCTTTAGGAATAGATGCTTTTTAAGGAAAGATTTTTGTAGGCGGTTCTTTTTTATTCTGACATTGCATTTATATTGGGATCCACCCTCACATTCTTTCATTTAGTTGCACTTTCAGCCAACTCATAAAAAGATATGTATTTTTTTTTTGTGGTTCTATACTGGGGTGGAAACTCTTCTTATTATATGCACACTGTCATAAACAGATGCTATAGAAACACAAACTCTCATTTTTCATGGTACCTTCTCTTTTCTAACCTCATGCAGATCTGAAGGAAATTATATCCTAACAAAAAGGAAGATGGCAATACATTAGTGAACACTTTGGAAGGGTATGTTGTTTCCCAGAACTATGCTCTTGAGATGAAGCATTTCTGAACCTTTCTTGAATGGTTTTCTTGGGTCCCTGAAAAGGGAGGTTTTGGTTATCAAGGGTGAATTCTCTCTAGCAATGGCAGGACCATTGCCTGATTCTTCCCAGCCAAAATTTACAACATCAAAGAAAAAAAAGGGTAGAGTCTTATGAGAAATATTTTATTGGCAAAGTCAAACATTGGGGGGTGGGGTAGGGAATGTAGACCAAACTCTTGCTTATTGCTCAGAGTATCTTTTGTAACAATTGAAAAGCCCCGCCAGTCAAAAAATGTCCTTAGGTTGTATGCATTTTATCAAACATGCATCTACTTATTATTACTTTGTGAGAGACAAAAGTAAAAATTCATGTATTTCTAGCAGTGTCTACATGATTGAGTGATTTATTTTTTAGAAGAAGGATTGTCTTTAAATTTAGTTTGAACATACCTTCCCCAGAGTCAAATTTTTTACTAGACATATCACAGTATTTTAATACTCATTTTCTAAGGCCGATATTGAGTTCATGAGATCACATAAAGTCAGAGCTTGCTCAAACATCTACTTGCAATGATCAGAAATTCTGTTACATTTGTCTTTCTCTTTCCATACTAATCTGTTTTCATATCCAATTATACTTCCTGGTTCTAGCTGTGGAAATATCAAAGTGTGGCAAGAAAGGCAAGTTCTAGTTTTACCAGAAACAAGAAGTATTTAAAAGTTTTGAAAAACTAAGATTCCTATTGTGAAATTTCTAATCCAGTTGCACAAATTTAAAAGTTTCTAACGTAAATTCCCCATGGTCTCATGTAATCTACTGTGAGAGAAAAAAAAAAAACAACCTGTACTTTTTATTTAACTTAATGAAGAAAGGTTAAGAGGGAAGAGACATTAGAAGAACTTGTAAATACCTACCGCAGGGTAACTGGGAATGCCTCAGTGGTCTACCATGCCCTGCTGTGTCCCACTTATACCTCTCAGAACATTGCTGGTGTTCTGGGATCAGCAATGTGGCTCATGTGACTTATTTCTGAGATGTTAAATGAAAGATAATATCTGTTTATATGAACAACTATATATTAGAATATCAATTCTTTCCTTTGGGCCATACATATCCTTTTTTAAATCTGATATCCTATAACCTACAGAAGTTATTATGC
>NW_012153729.1:2878448-2879948 GCF_000956105.1 Propithecus coquereli
TGGAAAAAAAAAGAGAGTCTCATTTCTAGCCACAGAGTATCAGGATGGCAGAGAGAAGAGCATTTGAACAGACACTGCTGTTTTCCAAGCTTTAACATCCTAACTCAGAGAAAGTTCTCAACGAGGACAGCTAAGGGTGAGAAGAAAAGCAGCAATCACCTTTGTAGCTGTTGATCTCAAAACCAGAGAAATGAAAAGAAAACAACAACAACAGAGTTTTTATGGAACAGAGAATTTGTGATCGTCAGACCAGAGGGAGAACAGAAATACTAAGGACATGTTCCCAGAGCAGAGGACAAGTAAATTAGGTGAGAAATGTTCTGAGTAAGAAGCCTCTGGGAGAGAGGGAAAACTGACACCCGCATAATGCCTGACATTTCCCAGGTACTCAGTAAATCCTCGGATGATTGAAGGGGAGGAAGAGGAAAGGAGGAGGCAGAGCAGGCGGTGACAAGCAAGTGGCAGACATCTACCCTTCCTTGTTTCCATGTTTACACCCTTGCCACATATAGATAGTCTATTTCTTTTCTTATTTTTCTACCAAGCATCTAGAGCCCATGTGATATTCTGGGTGTATCTACATCTGGGCCAGAATAGTACATTTTGTTCTATCTTTAACTCACAGGACATGCAGCAATAGTCTAAGTCTCCAGAGAAGTCCTAAAAGCATCAACAGATATAATTTCTCTTTCACACTTCTTTGAGTATCATTAAAAATAACTGCAGTAAATGTGATTTCAACAAAGGCACTATCTTTGGATGTCATGAGAAAGGGATAGAATAATATGTATTTACATTTTAATTGGTGTCAGAATAAATATTTTTATTGGTGTCAAACTTAGAAAGGCATTAACTTTTAAACTCATGCATTCTAAAAGTGATACATATCTTATTAATACTTTATAGAGTTTTCTAAACGTTCTTTGGCTCAGTTTTCTTATGTACGAATGGCGACAATGATATCTGCCATGCAGAGCTGCTATGAGGATATAAAAGAAAAATTTATATGAAACATCTAATCCAATGCCTGGTACATCATAGTGGTCTGATTTCCCCACTGTAGACAAAACTCTAATTTATTAATATTTTATGTGTCTGTCTTTCCCAGAATACATTGGAACCATATTTTTTTATCACATTAAAGTAACTTGAAAGTTCTGAAATGGGGAAAGTAAAATCTAACATTTCTAAAATGTTTGAAATAATTCATTAAACTTAAAAAAATAATACCTGAAAATGAAGGGTCATCTATCTAGGTTGAAGATATAGTATATGTTTGTTTTTTACAGTTTTACCAAAATTCAAAGTAGATAGTTTTTTTTTTTTCTCTCTCTCTGATGCAGGAACTTCATGCAAACAGCCCTTGGACATAGAGAAAATACTGTCACCAGTAAAGCCAGCCTCAGCTGAGTAGTACTCCATGGTATACATATACCGCATTTTATTAATCCACTCATGTATTGATGGACACTTGGGTTGTTTCCACATCTTTGCAATTGT
>NW_012153729.1:2898663-2927303 GCF_000956105.1 Propithecus coquereli
GGGGGGGGCAAGGGCAACATACGTAACCTAAACATCTGTACCCCCATAATATGCTGAAATAAAAAAAAAAAGAAAGAAAAAAAAATTGGTGTTCAGGAGATTTATCCACATTACCTACTTGCTTATCTGCTTATGCATTTCAACACCTCTTCATTTTGGGAACTCTTATTCCTAACATTAAAACATTCCCTCCAAACAAACAAACCTTTATATAATTTCCCATTAAACTTTCATGGCAAACAAATTTAATAATTTAAGTTTAAACAGGAAAAAAAGGCCATGCACAAAGAGAATATACATGGAAAAGAAACACTTCTACAGGTAGGATAAAAATGACTAGGGTTTACAATGGATTATTCTCTTCTTAGGCTCTTTGCCACCGTCCACAACTATTTTTCAAAGACTTCAGAAGCCCTGAGAAACTATTTCTGTACAGGATAATTCTCCCTTAAAGAGATGCAGAAAAATTAAAAAGACTGAACAGAATAGTGAAGAGATCATATCAATTGAAGAATATTTGGAAAATATAGACATATTTAGTTAGTGTAACAGAATAATAGAATAGAAAGTCTCTCCCCTCTTTTCCTCTTGTCACCCTCTTTTCTCTCTCACTGTCTCTCTAAGTTTGGGGGATGCCTTAGAGCAGAGAAGGAACAGAAAAGTTGTACTTGGGACATGTTAATAACTGAATTCAACCATATAAAGGATTGGCTTTATTTATTTATTTAGGTCATGAGAGACTAAATTAGAATTAATGGCAAGAGATCTCATGGAGCCAGATTTCAATATAAGGAAGTTTATTTGCTTTCAGAGGTGTACATAAATGAAATATATGGCATTGAATAGTGGTGGCAGTGATGATGATCATGATACTATAAATAATATGAAAAATAATAGTTAACATGTATTGATCATTGTCAAGTGCATTACATGCATTATCACACTTAATCCTTACAATAATAATAATAATAGGGAAATTGTGACATCAAAACTTTTCCAAGTGATAAGGTTGGATGTGGGGATTTGACTCTAGATAAATTCTAAATAAGTGTCATAGAGGTGTATCTCGCTCTAGAGACTGAGCTCATAAGTACTTTGCTGTACTGAATGTCTGAGTCATCTATTACTGAACCAACTATTGCATCATCTGGATGAATATTTAGTAATCTCTCCAGCAAATGCTAAAAGCTGTTGTGATAACAAGAATGTAGTAAGATTCAAGCAACTGGTGAATTGTATTAGAGTTCATTAATTTCATATTTGATGACCAAAAAAACACAAAGGTCACAGTCTTTGGGTTGGCAATTTTGGAAGCCTCCTTAAAATGCCTTCATAAGTATACCCCAAGCCTCTGCAGACTTGTTCCAGATAATGTCTGCTCCCCACTTGCGGTACACAAGCACAGCTTATAAACCAGTAGACTTTGGAAGACTCAGTCAGCATGGCAGATCCAATACAATACATGAAACCTTTCTTCGTCTTCAGGACTCCCTCTTTAAAAGTTTTTCTTGTCGTAGTGACAATGAAAAAGCCTGTTCATCTTTTATCTTGCTCCATTCTATTAATTTGAAATATGGAAGTCTAAGAATCAATTCAGCACAGCAGCTGAGGTGGATAAAATCTCTGCTTTAAACCGACCACAGGACCCAATACACAGGACACCCCAAAGAGTTTTTTTTTTTATCAAAATTAAACTTGAGTCATTTTATTATTGAAATAATAAATGTAGTAAGTATTATGTAATGTCAAGGTTTCTAAGGATATAGTGGTTTCTCAATAAATATAATATATTTCTCTTCAGAGATTTATGTTGGGAGGTTCTGTATTTCTTTTGTCTATGTTCTAGGGTGTGTATGGATGTGACTCTGTGTGTGTGTATTAAATGATATATTTTCTGTTTCTTTTATTGGAGCATAATATTTTTAAAGGTGGAATACATTGCTTGCATATATAGTCCCATACAGTGGCTAGGAAGGAGTTCTATCTAAATAAGCTCTCAGAGCTTGCAGAAATATGACAAAATAATTAGAGTTGATCATCAGAATTTGTTTAAATAGTTAAACTTCTGAATCTTAGCCAACTGCTAATTTGAAATTTTGAAAATCCCATCACTCTACCAGAAATATTTTGCATTTGTGTCTATTCTATGGGATAAGTTTGCATGTGTTCATTTTCAATGGACTCATTTTCAATACTCTCGGGGAACTGACTGCCTAAAAGGAACATGACAAGAAACTCCTCTGAATTGCAATATTGATTGTGTATTTGATTATTTTTATGGATGGTGCATTTTTATTTCAGTAAGATGATTTGTGCTCATTCCCGAATATGTCTTTGCAACATAGTGTATGAGAGTTAAAGTCAGCTCTTAATCCTGGATTTTAGGTAAGTTGACAGAGATGCAGTTCTGATAACATGTGACTATGCCAATTCTCTGATAGCCCCAGGCCATTTTCCATGCCATTCAATAAAAGGAGTTTCCATTATGACTAACTTTATGTGTTCTGAAGGTCTTTCATCATACTACGCGGTGTGGCATTATTTTAAAATAGAAAAGCCTGTAAGAAATCTCTTTATTTTCTTATTGTGACATGTTCATTTTTAGCATGTGTGTACCACCCAGACACCATCCACTTTTTATTCCCTGATCCCTCCTGGTGTCTGTAATTTCCCACCTCTGTAAGGTCAAGCTTTAAAGTTCAGATGAGAAAATAAATAGGTATATTTACGCATATTTCAGAGTCTGGCTGAGGGGGAAAAAATGAGTTTTGAGTTGGCCACTTCATACTCTCTCTGTTAGCATATCCCACTTTTCTACCCTGAGGAAGAAACTTAAAATGCAACATTATTTCAAGAACGTGAAAGGGGTAAAATAGTTTACTCCGTTCTCCAAACTTTCCTATTGACCTAGCAAGATATAAATAAATTCCTGAATTAAGCATGCTAAGTGATTTGTAATATATCAGCGAATATCTTACCTAGATGAGGTTCAAATGATTTTAGAGGATTTATTAAACTCAATAAATTAATGGAAAATGATAGCTGAGTTCCCAACATATGTAAATGACTGATTTTGTTTTTAAACTCTAACCTAAGCTGAGACAGTTTTCAGGTTTATAAAAAACATCAAGATCAAAGCATTACTTATGGAATTAGATCAAAGTATTACTTATGAATCTCACTTTCATACTTGAAAGATATTACTGTAGTTCTATGTATAAAACCTGAGAGACAGAGATAAAAAAATTGCAAAATATTTGGATCATGATAAACGACTGTTCAGAATTACATAGACTTAAGTTTTTTGCTCCAGAACAGAAGGCAGGATAATGAACTTGGATTCATGATTTTGCTCTGAAGCTAATGCCCTTGCCAACTGATTGCCTTTGAAACCTTCTTCATTACTGAGCTTCCTTTTAAACTGAAAAATTTCTCCATTTCTTCAGCTCACAGCACTGACATGTTCTTTGGCCTCCAGTTATTCTCAAACTAGAGTTTCTTTAGGAAAGCTGCTTATATCCAAAGGTAAACAGGCTCCTTTGTTAGCAGGTATCTAAGAAAGGAAATGGAATTTTGAGTTGATATTCTCTCTCTCAAGGAATACAACAAATTTCTTTATGAACAGGCTTATGTGTTCATCAGCAAATAGATGAAATGTAGATGACACACATACAGCAGATCTTTTAAATCCTAGAGATCATAAACCATTTGAAATGACAATGGCTCTAAATAAACATATGATTTACATAAAGAATTTTTATATCTGCTCTACCTATTCAGTTTAATTCACCTTTCCGCAACTGGCAGTGTTCATCTAACGTATTAATCCATTGAATAACATGTGTTAGGTTACTTTCTCAATATTTTTGGACAGTTTGTCCTTACTTAAGAACTGCATAGTGTTTTCTTAAATAAAATATTCTCTTCTCACTGTTCTCACTCTTATGTAGCTTCATGAAATATCCTATTACCATAAATCATATTACAATGATGATACCAGTATGATATTTGAAAAAGTTGCTCCACAGTGGTGTCAGGTACAAATAACTGCAGTCCGCTACGCTGAATATATTTTCATTTATAATATAGCTTTTACAAAACAGTTTAAGTATAAAGAGCTACTTATCTATGTTCTTTTTATTCCCCAACACACTTGTCCAAAAATATCCCCAGGAAGGTAATTTATAGCTATATGAATTTTGCTCATAGAGCTTTCTTTCTTTCTCTCTTTTTCTTTTTCTTCTTTTCTATTTCTTTCCCTCTCTCTTTTTTCTTTCTTTTTGATACATAGTTAAGTAAAAATTCTTTATATGACAGTAAATATCCAGACTGAAAATTTCACTTTGTCTTTAACTTATTCTTTTCATTAGGCATGCTATCAAGTAGATACAATGACAAGCTTTTTTTAAAAAAAGAGTTTTTTTAATAATCCGACCTTGTCCATTTCCAGATGGGTTTTATTTGTGTGTGAAAGAGTCAAAACAATTGACTGGGACATTCCGTGGTACCAGGGTATAGCACTCATTAATAAACCCACCCAGTGGAATTCCTTTTTGGTTTCAATAAACTTAAACCGGGAAAGGTCTTAGCACAGCACCTGGAATTGGGTATCATTAATTATCATTAACATTTAACAGAAAAATGTGTTGCTTTCTAGGCAATGTTTCCCTTGTGGGCTATATATTTTAGATATAATTCAATTGAAAACATGTCTATTTTCTTAAAAGGAATTTCCTTAAGTGGCCAATGTTGAATATGATATATGATTCAGGATGTGACTATTCTAAAAACTTATTGATCGAACTTATGAGAATGAGATTGTCAAGGACCCAGAAGTATTCATCCTTCCAGTTTTATGGAGGTATAGATCAGGACTCTGGAAATTACAGTCTGAAGACCAAATTGCCTGTTTTTATAAATAATTTTTTATGGAAACTCTGCCATATTCATGTATTTGCATATTGTTGATGGCTGCTTTCGAGCTACAATGGTGTAGTTAAGTAGTTGTAACAAGGACCACATGTGGCCCACGAAACCTGAAATATTTACTGTCTGGCCCTTTAAGTAATAAGTTTGCCAACACCTTATATAGGTGGTCAGCTTCTATTCATTTAGCTGAAAATTAAATGATTTATTCAACAAATATTAGCAAGAATTTACAAAGTTTGAGACATAGAAGGTAGGTAAATACTTTTCTTTAGAGCTGAAAGTTAGTCTAGTTGAGACACATAAAAGTGTAGAACACATCAGTCTAGACTGCTTATTCTTTTTTAAAAGTTCTTACATATTTCAATGATTCTCCTTAATAAGACTTCCAAGAAAAGAATTTTCCAATTCATCTCACAGATGAAACTGTACTTTGGCAGAATCTCTATCAAAACTCGGCTGTCTTTCAGGGGAAAACAGAGGAATTAAAATAAGGACTTCTCCCTACTTTTGCAAAGAAGAGAGAAGAAGAGCACTTTTGACAAATCAACGAGCTCGAAATCCGCATTTTGTTCCATGAGGCAAACATTAATCGGAGATATCAGCATAATTATCGCAATTGCTGAAGTCATACACTCCCTTAAAATTCTTGTCATTGAATCTCAGACTTCTAAGAGGCAGGATGTGCATGGATTGTGCTTTTATGAACAACCAAATTATCTGTTCAAGCCAATGCAAGCAAAGTGATGGGAATATTTCCAATGCTACTATTTATTCTGTTCTTCGTGCTACAATATAATGCTTACTCTCCTAAGTGGCTACTCAACAGTGGGGCAAGTCACATGTCTCACAAAACGTAACCGTCTGGGGTATATGGTGCATTGACAAGGCAACAATGGAGGAGCAGAGGTTTCAGGGTATGAATGCAAACACAGGCAAGTTCATGGCTACTTCTTTCACTTGAAAACTAAAAACACTTCCAAAGAAGTGTTGTCATTCAGTTAAATCTTTCCCTGCCAGAGCAAACATGAAGACAAGATGTAGTGCTCAGAGGAAAAACTATTAATCAACATTGTCATAACACGTCCCTCCACTCCAATGCTTCATTTCAGAAGGTGACATCAAAGAATAGTTATCATCAGTCATGCGGATTTCAAGAATCTTATAGAAGAGAGGTATGTTAACATCTAGCCTCAAATATAAAGAACATTAAAATGTTTGTGTATAACGTGCAAAATCAGGAAAAACATCCCCCAAACTCCTTAAGGCATTTTCAGTCACATAAACTAAAATGAATTCTGCAACATAAACTAGCTCTCATGAATTCTGGCATTAAATCAGTGAAGGCCAACAAAAATATCACTCTGTTTTTCAGAGATGTGATGGAAAAAATCACTTTGAACGTACAAATTTGTTTGAATTCCTATCTTCAACAGATATTCTTACCATCAATATACATACTAAATTAGAGACACAGAACTGGACAACATTGGCTGCCCTCGTGCCTAGAAACATTCTCAAAGGACAAGCTTCCCTTTGTCTTATATTTCATTTGAGAGATATAAACAGACATGTAGCCTTTCTTAGCCCTTCAAAGACTTCAGGTAGGTCTAGCAGCCCTCTGAATGTGCTAACAACCAACTATCTTAGGTCAAAACTAAGTGCAAACAAGCAGAATGCGATTCCCTAACATTTGTGGGCTATGAGGCAGGAATTAAAGTGGAAGGCCATGTACCATATGCCTAAATATCTAAATTATAAACCATGGTAAAAATAATTAAACACAATATTTTCTATTCAACTGTTTGGGCAAATACAGCTTCTTTATGACCTGGATAGTCAAGTTTGCATTTAGAATTCTCGGACTCTTTGGAGTTTCTCACTGGCATTTGGAAGTGACGAAGCACCAGCCCTCAGGGCCAGGCTCCATGGCTACCTGGTACTTCTTTCAGTACTCCTGGTTCTGAGGCAAACTCTGAAGGGACTCGAAGGCATACATGTAGATATCCACCTGTAAGGTGCAAGATTCTTCCACATTCCCCAACAGCTCCACGCCACCAAAGAACTACCTTTGTCTACTTCTTGGACCCAGGGGTGTACTTATGGGCGATGTCATCAGGAAGACTGGCCTGAAAGCAGGCTGAAACTCTTAAAACAGAAAATTCCATGATTCTTGATAGCTGGGCTACAGTCTAGAAGGGAAGCATAGTTTCTAGGAAGTCCTGCCTCCTTATTCCCTCCTTACTTTGTAGGACATGGTACATTTAGACAAGGGACAGAATGGGGTCCTCTAACGTATGACCTTGGCACAGGGACTAGCTTATCTCCCCCAAACCTAACGGGAGTGCCACTCATGTGTTTCTATGGTAGAAATGCCTAATTCTATAACTTCCCATCATGTTTTCTACTTGCCTTTAAAGTATAATTTAGAAAATACTTAACCCTCAGCTAGAGGGGGAAAAAAAAAAAGACTGTTGTTACATTATGTTATTGAACAGTATTCTATTAATACAATAACTTAGGTCAAAGTTCTAAATTGGTAAGATCAAATCAAATGGTCCATGCTTTCTGCAATTATTTTGTCAAGGATTTATTGAGTTTAGCATGGATCACTGCATATAGGCCACAGCCAAACCAGCATGGACTCATCTTCATCCCAGATAAGAGTCCCTCGCATTGTATTTTGGGAGATGCTTTCTACATATGACACACCACATCTTTATGTGAATTTGGCCTGGTTTAGACTCTTGCTGTCCATACCGACATCTCATATGTCACACTGTTTATGTCAAAATGAACCTTCCCTATAGATGTGCTTTTTCAAAGAGGAGTTCCCTGAGTTTTATTCTTGGCCTTCTTCACTTTCCATGATCTTCCAGTTCTTCTTTACTCTAACAAAGTCATATCGATGATACAGAAATGCTCTGTGCCTGAGAACAAATGTCATTTCAATAACAATCTTCAAACTTCATAGAAAATCGTGTATCGACCTCATAGGTTGTAAAGGCATTTGGCTGAGGTAGATTGCTGTTTCCTTCTGAGCAGGAATCTTAGTAAGTCATGATTATTTGTATAATGCATGCTTCATTTTACAATGTTGAGAGTTTGGGTGGATGGGGGCTGAGGGGATGAGAAATTACTTTAGCACCTCACTTCTACAAATAAAGTTACAGTGAAATATAAAACTCAGGGTGTGTTATGTAAACACAGGCTTTGAGACAACCCCTTAACTCAAACAACTCTACGAGGCCATCAGATGCTAATCTCAACACTTGCTTTGGAAATATTCTAATTATATTTCCATTCTCATAAATTCATGGTCTTTTTCTCTGAATTGTATTTGTTTACATTTTTAATCAAGCAGAGTTAGAGAGTAAATAAATATATGAAACATGGATGACAAAACTAAGTAACTTTAAGGTAAGCAAGTCAGATTTTCCCTGGGTTCACATGTAAACTACGGCAGTGATAATCCCTAATGCCTTATATGAATGACATTAAAAATAATGTGGATAATGCCCAAACATTAAACACTTTTATTTTGGGTTATATACTCATTTTTATAGTTGGCATTTAACTGGTAAGATAGACTATTAAGTACATCTGCTTACTCACACTTATTCTAAATAGAGTGAAGACTCTACCCAGAGAAAAGGAATCTTTCCTTTTGCATCAGCTTAGACCAGCTGCAATTTGCCGGATTGAGAGGACTGACACAGTTCTCACTGCCAACATACCCAGATAAATGGTAAATGGTTCTCTGCTGGTCAATGAGTCACAATGAATGAAAATTTCAAATTTTTCCATTCCAGAGGACTAGACCATTCCTTATACATTTTTTTTTTTTTAAAAGCCACATTGTATCCCAGAAATGTTGGCGGTAAAGATCATAATAGCTACAATTTATTGAGTACACCTTATTATGTGCTAAGCACTTTACACATCTCATTCAATCCCCACAGGAGCACTGTCAATCAGGTGCCGTGAACATCTTCATTTAACAGCTATAGAAACAGAATATTAGGAAGTTTTGGTGACTTGACCAAAACCACACTGCTTAAAATATACAGAGCTGAGACTTCAACCTAAGCCTGGATGATTCTAAAAATCATGCTTTAACTACTATTAACATATAAGATATTTTCCTGGCAAATAAAAATCTTTGGCCTCACAATACAATTGTGTTTCTCTCTTCTAGAACCTTCTTCTGATAATATGTAGCAGTATTTTCCTGTTGTATTCTTAAATGCCAATCATGGAGTTAGTTATTCAACAAGACCAAAAATCTGAGACCTTTTCTAAGAATTGTCTAGACTTGCTTATTGAAGCCACTTTGGTTTACATAACACAGTGTCACTCTTTGTTTTCTTTTGTGGTTCACCAAAGGGTGGCACAAATCTATGAACATCCCTTTAAAACAGCATTGGTTATTACAGCTGTCTGAGCATATTCTCAGTGTTTGGTGCTATGGTATGCATCCCTCCCTTCTAGCAGTTTCCAAACTCATGTACCTGAGCAATTCAGCAATAATTCAAATATTTAATACAACTTGTAAAACCAAGTCTGAGTATATTTGTAAATGTGATATACAATATCCCTTGCTAATTGGATCTCATTTCATTGACCATAAAAGAGTTTCATGGAATGAATTAGTGGTATTGGAGTTTTTGTTGACATTGATGACAATACAATCTTATCTAGTTTAAGTTCAGCTTTGGCAAAATTGTTTTGGCTCCTAAATTACTAAAACCCACTGGTTTCCTGCTTTTCCCCAAATCTAAATTAGATTATGTGGGATGCCCTCTTGTTAGTGGTTTTTAGGGCTGGCCTTTTAAATGCATAGATGCCAGCGATAATTAATCCAAGGGCCATTGTTCTGTACGAGTACATATACCTGCCTCAAATTGAGTTTGACAGTTGTCTAATTTTTTAGAATCACTAAGGATAATAGCAGGTAACTTTCCAGAAAGAAAAGAGAACAATCTGTTCTTCTGATTATCTGATGAAGCAACTCTAATTGTTTAATATGATCACCATAGCGAATGATTTTTGTGCATACATTTTTAAGCTGGGGAATAAAAGTTCAAAATCCAGAATAATAGGATTATCTTATTCTTTCCTCACATGAAATGCTGTCATTTAAGAAGTTTATAGATATCGCCTTTTTTTCCCCAAATGTGAAGAAAATTTATTTTGAGCCATTAATATGCTTTTCCTTGGTCCCTGTTTATTTTCTTATAAAATTCCAAGCTGGGCCAGGCGCGGTGGCTCACGCCTGTAATCCTAGCACTCTGGGAGGCCGAGGCGGGCAGATTGTTTGAGCTCAGGAGTTCAAGACCAGCCTGAGCAAGAGCAAGACCCTGTCTCTACTAAAAAAAATTGAAAGAAATTAATCGGACAACTAAAAATATATAGAAAAAAATTAGCTGGGCATGGTGGCGCATGTCTGTAGTCCCAGCTACTCGGGAAGCTGAGGCAGGAGGATTGCTTGAGCCCAGGAGTGTGAGGTTGCTGTGAGCTAGGCTGACACCACGGCACTCACTCTAGCCTGGGCAAAAAGAGTGGACTCTGTCTCAAAAAAAAAAAAAAAATTCCAAGCTGTAAAGCTTAGTCAGCCACTCTACACTTCTCCAAAAAAATGTCTGTCACTGGGTAAAGTTGAGCCAAGGTTGGATGGTAAAAATTTGTCTCTTAAAGTTAATCTTTAATAAGAAATTAGTTCTCTGTGTGGTCATTCTGTCATTAAGGTTGATGATGCCATATTTACCTACAGAGATTAACACTTGATTATGACACTACTTGAAGAATTCAGATGTATAATTGCTAGTACAGGGATCAATGTGAAAAAATAGAGTAATTTCCCTCCAGTGATTTTTGTAGTTCATCTCCTGTACTGTTGTATACATTGCATAGACCATGCATACAAACTTCCTTTACCTTAAGTTTTAGAGGCTGATCATTAACCATAAGATGTAGAGCTTTCCATTGTCCTGATCCAAAAGGAGCTTCCAGAATGTACACTATTTATTAGTAATAGTAAGCATGTGACAAAAGTAGTAACAGAAATCACCTCCTGTTTAGTTATCAAAACAGGCTGTGGGCAATTATGTTTGGTTAGATTTTGAAGAATCCTTGATCTCCTTGTCATTCAAGTATACAAACTAAATCCAGCTCCTTCTTTTATACAATGCCAGCACAGGCAACCCTCAATCAAAGTTCTAGATTTTTAACCATTTATTTTAAGCTCTTGAATAGTGATAATAGTGATGACATATCCATCCCTCAAATCAGTACTTTTCCAACAGGAACTACAAAGACATTTAGCCTCAGACTCAAAAATGATCCAACCCACATCAAGGCTACCAGTTCTTGGCTGAAATGGAACTGACTCTGAGAGAGTCTTCCAGCAACTTCTCTCCTCAGCAACAAGTTATTTACCAAAACCAATGGAGTTGAAATGTCATGACATCTAATTTTTAAGACAACAATTTCTTCTTTCCTTGTCAAAATTGGAAAGAGATAAAGTAAAATAACAAAATTAAAGTAAAACAAATCTCTCCCCCAGTATCTCTAATATAAGCATCATTTTCTTTTCAATGAAACCTTTCCTCTACTTATCAAAGAATATCAAAAGCTCACTTGATGGGACAAAGAGGAAATTACTATTATTATATACGTCTCTGAGAATGATGATCGTGGCATGGAGACATAGTTTACATAATAAAATGGACATCTTAATCTTGTGCAAAGACTGTGGTTATTTCCTTCCTGGGAGTGGAGGTTCTGAGAGTGCAAAGAGAGAAAGGGATACTGATATTTTTGATAGCCTGCCAGGAGAGAGCCTGCCTGGCCAGTTTAGGGGTGAACTGAGTCTGAATGAGGTACTCTGCTGCAAGAAAGAATGCCAGCTCCTGTCCTGATAACTTCCCATTTGGCAAGTACAATGTGTGTTGATTCATACAGTTGATGTTGCAGAACAGAAGTATAGGCAGAAAAACTAAAAAAAAAAAAAGAAAGGAAAGAAAGAAAAGAAACACAAGCTGCTAAGCTCAAGATCATCTCTCAATCACAGTATCAATATATATTTCCTTACGATTTTCACCATTAATGTTCTAGAATCATAAGATTCGAAACTACAGGCTCTCATTGGTTGGGTAGCCCAGCTCCGGGCTGAATGGTAGTGATATCAAAACAGTGGAGGTAACATAAACTCAATGTAGAACTGGTCTATGTACATGCCTTTGTGCTTTAATCTAAGGCTCAATGCACTTCTTTTGGTTAATTAAATTCTGATGATGCAGCTACATTGAGATAAATGTAGCAAAGTCAGTATAAATCCTGGTTCTTTAATTCCCCACTTCAGATATATTTTTGCATGTATTCAGAAGGAAACTTAATAGCAAGTTAATAAGGAAAGGTAAGCATATTCTAGGTGATAAACACCAACATGACCTCTCATCAGCTGCTACAGAATCTATTCATTCAACCATTTATTTGGATAATCATTGACTCATTCAATTTTTTTTTTAACGATATCTTTGGGACACCCTGTTATGTGGAACGGTTGGGAAAAGAGGGCAAATTCCCTTGGGAACCATAATTTCCCATGTCTATTTTTAGTAAATAGGTTTAAATGTTTACTCCAGTATTAAATGTGTACTTTTCCAATACCATACTCTTGAACAATGTGATCCATCTTCATACACATGGGTATACACATATACACTTATATACATTGATAGATATTTATATGTATAAATGGAGAGGAATGTTGATGGAGGACATTTCGACAGAAGACAATTCAAAAGCTGTTCATGCGTATAAAGTATATAGTTTTAGGTGCTACGGTTGCCTTCCAGATTATGTTAGTGTTAAAATAAATTTGTGTTCCTTAAGCAGGTACCAGCTACATGGTGAGATAGGAGAAGCTAGGTGGGGGAGGGACAGAAGGAGGAAGTAGCCTCCAAAGATCTGAGGAGTGGACAGAGGGCAAACTGCACTTTAAAATATCCTCTGGATTACTCACAGAATGAATAAAACATGTGCAAACCAAGTGTGCACTGTTGGCTTTCTTTAATAAATATACATTTTATGCTTTTATATAAACTTTTTTCCTTACAAAATAATTTTCCAAATATGTGCTCCATGCTCACATAAGCACATGGGAAATGTACTTCTGAATGATGTTTGTCCATTGTGTGAATGACATTGTCCTATATAAATACCCATCATTACTTAGGCACCAAATCATTTGCAGCTCATACACCAGCTTGACTCAGGCATGAACCAGGGAATAAAATAAATGATGTTGGCATTCTCTTCTTCTGCCCAGGCACTTGACCCTGGGAAAGAGAAGTGTGGTTGTTTAAACAACAGAATACAAACTGGCTGAGTGGTCTAGGAAACATCATTTAAGAAACTCTTCGGAAAGGGGAAAAGGAATAAAATTGCAGCATTGCCTTAGCTTAGACCTCGGCATGGACAACCACGAGAAGCACTGCATGTCTCCTGGCCTCCCTGCCAGCCATTTAGAATTCTCTTTTGAACAAAGTGGTTTCCATTTGATGGTCAAAAGGCCAGGCCAGAAAAAAGCTGCTGTAACTGGCTTTGGACAGTGCAGGCAATTTCCTGGGGAAAACGCCACTTTATTTCTACTTTCCCTGAATCTGTTAAAAACATGTTTGTTTTGGCATTTTTCAGCTTTTGTGTGATTTTTAGTATTCCACAGTTTGGGAGGATTAGATTACATCTTGTGACCAAAATGAGGGCGAGGAGTAAGTTAACGCCACAGCCTTAGAATCCTATAATTACGGGTTCAAATGGAAAGAGTAAGGTGAGTCTGGATAAATTCTGTTTTAAGGATTTAATACAACATACCACGTATGACTTAAGGCATTATATTTCTGAACTATATACTTGAGGCGTAGCACATGATACCTGTACCTTAAACACATTATATACCACATTTGCCAAACTATGGAAGGGTTATGTATAAAAGAACTTGGGAACTGGAAGGGAAGCAAGAGTCTAACTTACTCACTTTACAGAAGAGACACTAGATCAAATAGAATTTAAGGGATTTTCTCAGAATCACATGCAAAAATGTATTCATAATAGGCCTTCCAGTAGAACTCGGGTCTCCTGACTTTTGGCCTGATGCACATGCACACATGAGGACAGTTCTCTGATCCTGAGCAAACACTATGGTTTGAGGCATACACAGCACACATACACACATAATTACTTAAAATATAACATTTCACCAATGCATTTTGAAATTTGAGTTTTCTTTGGCTTTAGAATAATGACCAAAGGTAGCTCTGAATTGCTCACAGTAGCTCTTAAAATATAAATGCACTGAAAAAAAGGATACTAGATAAAAGCTAATTCTTCCTCTTTAGAGGAGATGAGAGAGAATCCTGAGCAATTTTCTAAAACATGAATGCAGTTTCTACTACTTTTAGGGAAAGTTCATTTAATAGGACACAGGAAGAGTGGAAAACCTTTGATGTAACAAGTGTCTCTTTATTAAAACTAGTAAGTGTATTCCCTGAGATAAGCATTATGCTAAAATACACACACACACACACACACACACACACACACACACACACACAGGAGACATATCCATCTTGTGAAGTAGCTATTTGTTCAGTGTCTAAAAGAAAAAAAAATCATATTTTTACACATTTGTATTTATTCATTAGGTTCTTCTATAAACCTGAGACAGCCATAACATATTTTCACTCAGAAACGATGTCTGTAAAATTAATAAAAGCTATGTTTTTGGAACTACAACACGGGGGAATAGTAATATGTCACTCTTTGTTTTACTTTTTTTGGACAAGTTTTAAGATTATAATATTATTTAAAGCTTCATAATTATAATCATCTCACAATCACAGCATGTTTAGAAAAGGAGGAAAACAATAAAGAAGTCTGGCACACTGCCAAACGGTAGATCTAACACAAAACCCATGTATTGTGGAGGGAAAGAGATAATGATAATTGTGTGGGTATGTGTGTGCGTGTGTGTGTGTGTGTTTGCGTGAGAATAAGAGAGAGGGAGAGAGAAAAAGAGAGAGAGAGATAAAGACAGAGACAAGGAGAGACAGAGGCAGAGAGAGACTATGACATATCACAAGATTAGATCCAATTAAACATGGGTAAAGACATGGCCATATGATTTAATACATCTCATCTGTCTTGCACTAGGAGGTGTAGAGACTGATGCTGATTGAATTAAGAGCTATTTGGTGTGGTTTGCAGCCGGCTCAATCTTCTTTTCCAAAATTATCTACCTGAGGCCTTTCCTGTGGATATTGCCTGATTTTATATTTCACCATGTCCACAACAGATGGGGAAGAGCAAAAGCCAATGCATAGCAGACAGCAACGGACAGGATGTTGGCAAAGAGTTCTTTGTGGATAGTTTGTAGGGACAGAGTAGAAATCATGAAGATTTTCAGGGGAAATCAGCTTAGTAAATAAATTACATTGAACTATAGGGTTTCACAAACAAAAATCCATTTATCTCCCCCACACTACGGGTATCATAGCCTGGAGATGGTAAGATTAATATTAATAATAAATAATTATATATGCTAGGAAATTGTTGGGAATGAATACTGCCACATAAAAAGGAATTCAACTGGGCACTTTCCTAGCAGATAGTTATTTTTCCATTTTCTTTAGGAAACAAAGGAAGTGTGGGAAAGGAATGTACGTATGCAGGAGAGGTAAGCAGAAGCGAAATAGCTGCTTGCTTGTTACCTGTGGGCTGAATTTCCCTTGCAGGAACATTATGCCTAAATAGAATTTAAAATCTTAAATCCTATGTTGCCTGCAAGGGAAAACATAAAATAAGATTAAGAAAACCTTTAAATTTACTAGTTCTTTCGCCAGATGAGTTTCTGAACTTTTCTAGATGCATTGATATGGAGAGAGAGCAGGCAAATGCTATACTCCTGGGGTCCAAGTGGTGGGGTGGTAGGAAGGAGTGTAGGTGGGGTGCTACATTGGAAAGAGAAGTTATATAATTAAACCATACTGATGTATTCATCTAAGGCTGGATTTTAGACTATGACTTAGCATTGTGCACTAGGGTCCTTTTTGTTGGACAGATGAAGAGAGATAACGTACGTTACTAGAAGTACTTCAGCGACTGCTTCCCAAACCTAGCTGTAAACAAAGAGAAATCAACATGTAGCCTCTGGCTTTCAAACCACCTCTGCCACCTCTTCTTATTTCGTTTTTATTGAGGATTTACAACTAGGAAACCTAATTATTACTCTTATGTATTCTATCATTATGAAAGCTTTCCTGAGAATAGTTAATGCTGCAATGCCATTCAAATACTCTTGAGGGTTAAGATGCCGGCACTTTGAAATCAAGAAGAAATTGAACCGAAGATGATTCATCATTTTCATTGAAAGGAATATCCGTTTACTGTTTCTAGCTATTTCCCATTAGGAAAAGGGCGCATCTAGATATGCCCTAACAAAGTTTAAAAACAAGCCTTGAAATAATCAAACTGATATGCATGCAAATTAACTCCTCCCTAGAACAAAATTCAATAAGGAGGTAAAAAAATTCAAACACTCAATAACTTGATATTTATATGTCCAGCCTATATTAATGATAATTTCCCCCTGGATTTGTTGAGAAATATAATCTAACAGATCTAAAAAGCTCAGTAAGACCCAGGCAGAATAAACAAAAAGAAAAACACAGCAAGGGACATCATAATCAAAATAATTAGACCTGAAAAGAAGCAGGTAAATGTGACCCTAACAAGGAAAAAAAAAATCAGTAAATATAAACAGACTCAAAATTAGATATGAATTAGAAAATAAGAGCTTTAAAAGAGCAATTATAAATATGCTAAAGAATCTAAAAGTAAATATAAAAATAGTGAAGGAAAAATGAGAATCTCAAAACTAAAATGGAAATTATAAGAAAAGAAACATATGAAAACTTTAGAACTTCAAAATATAATTTTAGAGTGAAAAATCCAGTGGGTAGATTGCACAGCTAGTTAGACACTGCAGAAAAAAAGATAAGTAAACTTGAAAAGTTAAGTGTAGAATTAGATCCTACACTCCAGAAATTCCACTTCTGGGTATATACCCAAAAGAAATAAAAGTGGGGACTTGAACAGATATTTGTACACATGTATTTATTGCAGCATTATTCACAATAGCTAAAAGGCAGAAGAACCCAAGTGTCCATCAGTGGATGAATCCATAAATATAATGCGGTATATACATATAATGGGATATTATTCAGCCTTAAAAAGGAAGGAAATTCTGGCATATGTACGACATGGATGAACCTTGAAGACATTATGCTAAGTGAAATAAGCCAGTCACAAAAGGACAAATATTGTATGATTCCACTAATATGAATTTCCTAGATTGATCAAATTCATAGAAACAGAAAGTAGAATGGTGGCTTAAAAACTAGGAGCTGGGGAGAGGGAGCAATGGGAAGTTAGTGTTTAATGAGTACAGAGCTTTAGTGTGGATGATAAAAAAGTTCTGAAGATGGATTATGGTGACATTTGTACAACATTATAAATGTACTTAATGCCACAGAGCTTTACACTTTAAAATGGTTAAAATGCTAAATGTTAAGTTATATATATTTTTTAGAAGTTCTAACTGGGAACTCTCTTTGTTGTCAGCTTGAAAACTTTCTTTTTCTCTTCTCTATTGTCTCAATTTTTTATAATAAAAATATTGAGAAACATAGTTAAAACAAACAAACCAAAAAACTAAAGTACTATGACATTTATCTCACTCCCAAATATATGGAGTAAAATTTACACCCAATATATATAAATGTATATTTCAGGGAAAGATTTGTTCTAAAGAATAATATACATATAGTTGGGGTAAAACGTGATAGAATTAGGTGAATGAGCGACTAGATTTTATGATTCCAGAGGTACAGCAGAGTTCTTTGTTCTTGTTTTATTTTGTTTAGTTTTTGCATAATAAATGTTACCCTAATGATTAAAAAACTAAGTAGACGAGAGCAATAAAGACTATTCATAATAAAGCACAAAGAGTAAAAAAAAGGCAAAAAACTGAAAACTGAACCATGGCTCAGTGATCCTTGAGACAATGTCATGCAATCTAATGTACATGTAATTGGAGTATCGGAAAGAGATATCAGGGCAGAACTTCAAGTTCTTGAAGAAATAACAAAAAATTTTTTAAATTTGCTAAAAAATATAAACTAATAGATTCAGGAAAGCTCAATAAACACCAAGTAGAATAAATAGGAAAAAAAAAAAACTTAGCAAGGCCCATTATAATCAAATTGCTAAAAAACCAAATAATGATGAGAGACAAACTTTAAAAGCATTTAGGAATGAGGTGTGGGGTGGGGAAGACACATTACATACAGGGGAACAATGACAAGAAAAACTATTGATCTCAATAGAAACAATGAAAGCTAGGAGGACAAAGAAATACCACCTTTCAAGGGTTGAAAGAACAACAAAAACACTGAAATATCTCTCAACCTAGAATCCTATATCTAGTAAAACTAATTCTTTAAAAATGAAGGCAAAAAAAAAAAAAAAGATTTTCTAAACAAGAGAAGCTGATAGAATTCATTGCTGGCAGAACTGCTTGATAAGTGAAGTGAAGTTCACCAGCCTACAGGAAAATGATAACCTGTGAAACTTGTTTCTACACAAAAGCACGAACAGTGTCAGATGAAGCCTCGAGTGCTTGTGCACACTTTTCAGGTTCTCTTGCCTTTCTTGGTGATCATGACGATTCGAATGAAGGTGGCTTCATCAACATTGTTCTTTGAGTGAGGATACCCTCTACCCTGCAAATAACTTTTATCCAGTTAACTCCTACTTATCCTGTAATCAATTCAATAGTGACTTCGTCTAGAATTCCTCCCTTACACTTCCAGACTATATTTAGTTATCCTGTTGCAAGTTCTTACAGCACCCTATGTTTTACTCTCTTCTTACTTATCTCAGTTTGTAATTACATAGTTTGACAAATATATTATTTCAGACAGCTCTGCCTTCCACTAGAAAATATGCTCCATGAAAGCAGAGACCTATCTTTTGGGTAGGCTGTTTTATCAGCAAGGGTTCCATAGTTGGTGCTTAATAAATGTTTGTTGAATGAATTCGTGAATAAAGATTGGAGGTTGTTAGGGAGGACAGTACTGATCACTCAAGGATGAGAGTGAACAGAGCTGTTTCAGGTGAGACATCTCAAAATGTTGTGATGAAGCCGAGTCTTTGAAGAAGGGTGACTTAGAATTAAGGGCGTCAGTATATTGTGGGGCTGCAGTTAAATGAGTCCTCTACACGAACATCTAAGTTCCACAGGATCATAGAGGCTCATGAGATGGAAAGGCAAAGATTATAATTAATTTAAAAAGTAACAAGTAAATATATACACACCTCTTATGAAGAGGGGTAGAGAACACCTTATAGATGAATAGCGACGTCTTAAAGAAACACTGGTTTATATAGCAGGAAAGAGAAGTATTGGTTCGAGGTGGCCTTGAGAACTTAGAATAATGATGAGTCTGCTTCCAGAATGTGTGGTGTTGAAAAGTGTGAAATTAATAGCCCCTATCTAAGAGGATGGCAAGATGTGTGATAACCTCTTCTCTTGGGCAAATAGGAACAAAGGTGCAGGTCTCAGGGCAGATTCCTGGAGACAGTTGAAAAAGTTCAGACTGGCCTGGGGACTGCAAGGAAAAGGCTAAAGATAGTTTGACATTGAGAAAGAGGATCAGATCTCTCTCCGTTACCATCCGATAAAAATATTTTCAACTCAGAGTTAGGCAACATCTCTAAAGCAAAGTCCAGGTACAAAAACCTCGGCCCTAATCTTAATGGAAAGTGTTAAACACTTGTGGTACTTCATGGACCTAAAGGGATTTATCAGTCTTTTGAGCGATAAAATCCTTCTGCTTAAAATTTATATCACCTGTGCTACAGATAAAACAGAGAAAGGAGCCTCCTCTTCTGTTAAAGTGTTGATTAAAGTCTGTATTCTGCTGAATAAGGAAGAACCCGTGCAGAACATTGAGTCCAGGAGCATTGTGAGGTACCTGCTTCTCGGTTGCAGGAGATGGTTAAAATTCACACCCTGCACTAGAGAGCAAAAGGTGGAAAATTGCCAATCGATGAGAAAGTATTATCTGGAGAAGGAGTTTGGCTAGCCTATATTAAGTTAGGATTTTACCATAGAACCTGACTTAAGTTTGCAGTGCTCTCAATACTGTTGAATGTTTCCCTTAGGCAGTTTGTTTTGTTATTTTCCTGTATAAGAACTGCATTCACAATTACAGATGGAAACTCTGGATCATAGGACAGTAAATCTCCAGGAACCACTCTTTAAAAACATTAATTCCATGGGAAGACTGTAAATGTAATCTATCATCAGTTTATAACAACTAAACATGGAGTGATTTTCTTACCCTTTAGAGAAAAGGGTGACACCGTAAGATTTTATAGAAAGAGTAACAGAGATTTCTGCTAAGGCTCATCGGCTGTTGAAGTACCTACCCAGCCTTGTACATGAGAACAGCAGGTGTCTTGACACAGAATGATGGGTGGCCAATTTTAGTAGTAAAGAGACCAGATTGTGCAAGAAAAATGGGAGGGAAACATTGGCAAACCACCCTTCAATTTTGAGGTTATTCATCCATTCAGCAAATACCATTAAGCACCTTCTATGTGCCAGGAGATGCTGCAGGCAAGATACGCAATGACCCAGGCACTCACGAAGCATGAATCTTAGTGGGAGGAGACAGTGGGGCACAAGACAAGTAAATTTAAACCACATTTAAACTTAAGATCAGTTCTACGAAATAAAATCAATGAGCGACATGGGATAAAGATCAATGGTTTGAGATTCAGAGTGAAATTCTATAAAGACATTTCAGGAAAGATCCCACTGAGGAAGGGGCTACTTGAACAAGGACTTAAAACAGGCGAGGGGGGAGCCAAGTAAACAGCTGGAAGAGGAGTGTTCCAGGGAGAAGGAACAGCAAGTGCAAAGGCCTTGAGGCATGAGTATGCCTGGCATACTCAAGGAACAGCTAGGAGGCCAGTGTCCCCAGCTGAGTGAGCAGGGATAAGAAGAGATAGGGGAGGGAAGTGACACATCAATAGGGACTTTGGCTTTTGTTGAGTGACATAGGCATGCACTGGAAGTTTCGCAGAGGAACAACATGGTGTAACATATTTTTCAAAGATATGTGCGGCTGCTCTTTAGTAAAGACTGTAAAGTGGCAAGAGAGGAAGCAAGGAGATTAGGAAGAGGAGCCTCTTGTAGAAACCAGAGAGATAATGGTGAATGGCCATGGTGATTGCCATGGAGATGGTCAGAAGCTGCCAGAGCTGGTGGAATATTTTGTAGTTAGAGCCACAAGATTTGCTGTTAGCTGTGAGATAGGGGAGTAAGGGAGGGGTGAAGGATGATTCCAAGATACTTGGCTAAGCAACTAGCAGGGAGAATTGTCATTAACTGACATAGGAAAGATTTCGGATAGATCAGAAGTTCAATTCTAGACATGCTTAGTTTGAGATTCTCATTATGTGTCTCCAGGAAGACTTCAGACAGACAGCTGGAAGGATGAGTTGAGGTTCCCAGAGAGAGGTCTTGGTTGGGGTATAGATTTACGTGCCATCATCGTTTCTAGGGGAGTGGGTGTAGATAGAAAAAAAAAGGCAGTCCAAAACTGGTCCCTTGAGCTTGTCCAAATTGAGACGTTAATTCCCATGGGAAGTCTACACAAGCTACCTATCCTCAGTTTATAACAACTGAACACAGATTGATTGAGACGAGGAGGAATAAGCAAAGATCATTGGAGAATCCCAGAAAGATAAAAGCATGTAAATGTAATGTTCTGGAAACCCAGGAGAAGGAAGTGATCGAATGTATCAAGAGAAATAATTGGCAACAGCACACAGAGCACTGATGACTATGATACAAGCAGTTTTGGTGGAACGGCAAAGGCAAAACACCGATTGGAGTAGTTTCAAGGAAGAATGGGACACAAGAAATTTGAGGCTGAGAAGAGTATAGACAACACTTTGGTGCCAATCTTCAATCCTGCTGTACACATGATAGCACCATTAGTCCTGAATAAGCTTCCATTCTTTTACCGAAGACAACTGGTTATCAAACTGAGGGCAGAAATTGAGCCTTGAGTGCTCTTCCAAAACCCTAAATAGAAAGCTTTTTCTGTTTAATCTCAAGGATTGCCTGGTTCTTCTCATTTGAATTTAATGAAGGTGTCACAAAACAGAAAGAAAAAGAAGGTGCTAACAGAGTTATAGATCTGAAACTTCTCTATTTTAAATATTAGAGTATCTAAGTAAAATAAGAAAATCATCTTCTATTTACCAGCTTGGAATAGTTGTATAAATAACACCTTATTTTTTCAGTCATAATTGTTATTGGCAGAATCACATTGCTATCATTCCTATAAGTCTGAATTATTCCCCCCAATATTTTTATTTATGTGGAGATCATTTTACTTTAATAGGCATTGAGCACTCATGTAGTTAGGAAGCCTTTTATAGCATTTTTAGAATTTTGAATTATAAGCTTTATTTATCTATAGTTTGGTATTCACCCACCCAAGAATGAAGCAGCCCAATAATCCTCCTTAGCTGCTGAACTTTCAAGCTTGAATGTGTTACAAATGGAGATTGATTGCAAGAGTTCAGGGGAATCTCAGACACCCAGGTTGGGGTGAAGAGAGGGCAGAATCCATCTGAGGAATGTATTTCACATTCAGTCATATTTGACCCCAGATGAAATGAAATGTGGCTTCACCTCCAGTGTAAATATTGGTCAGTTCCTATCCCATTAAGTGTTCTTGCTACTTTCCCTAAAGACAAAGATTCTGGCCCATCAATCATAATAATACTCCCATTAGCTCTTAAGCAACATGTTTGAAGAGGAAATTCTCTCTCTCTCTCTTTGTCTGTCGATGATTTAGAGACAGTAAGATCTCCAGCCTTATCTTGAAAATATTTACCCAGCTTCTTTCAGTGGTGATCATTTCAGAGCTCGGCCATAAAAGCATATGTTTCTCTAAAGCAAAGGATGGCAGGAGTTACACATAGAGCCTCTGCCAGCCTCATATTTTGGTGGAAGGTGACAAAGAAGATTGGAAGACCTACACTGAAAAAATGTTTTTAGCTATCTGCTCCATTCAGTGAAACAAAAATAGAGGTACAAAATCTCCATCTGGTTTCATTTTACCTTTTCCCATTAAGTAGAGACCTACCTATGTCTTGGGCTTTTTGGTTTTCTTCTTCCTTTTGTTTTACCAGCTCATTCCCTTATGTTTCTAACTTGTGCTAATTCTTTGAGAAGCAAAGTTGAATATATGTGAATTTTAAAAAAAATGTATAAAGTATAACAATATTAAAGTTGTATTCTTTCTTGGAAGTGGAGTAAACAGAAGAGAAAGTGGCTAGTTGTGGTTGATATAAGTGATTTTAAAGGACAATTACAGATATTATACTAGTGAAAAGTATGCACTATTATATTAATAGAGGTCCTATTAAAATGATATTTTTGATGTTAATGGCTGCATAGTCTTCCATAAAAATGATATTTCCCATGAGTTTACTGGTTTTCAATATTTTATAGAAGAAATGCCCTTATCTGAGAAATTAATTATTATTATTATCATTATACATTGAGACCCTGCTCTTTTCCAGATATGATGTGAAGGGTTTACATATGTTACCTCCTGTGATTACCAGCTCAAAAATCTATCTTGTCTACAGCATGACTTGCATCTCTTAATAGAAGGCTCTGAGCCCAGAGAATACACATTTTACAGAGAGCTTGTGAGTCCTCACCAAATGGAAGACGTTTCATTTGCTGTCTGCGTGCCTCATGGACCACAGTAGCATGCCAAGGTGACTTATTAGAACTATGGCATGGGGGTGGGGAGATTTCTGAGTTGAGGAACAATTTCCTTACTTAGGATGGATGTGGATCTATGACTTCTAAGTGGAATACTCACCATGACAAAGACATATTACTCCAACCCCTTGGGCATGGGATTCCTCTTGTTAACTGAAATTATGCTCTTGATAGTGAAAAGGATATAAATTGGGGATACCTTAGTCTTATAACCTAACATAAATATTTATGCCATGAAATCATGGGGGTTAACCTACTGAAACGTGTGTTAATCTTTTTCTCCTAATATGATTCCAATCTCAACTAACCCTAATGTAATGTAAGTTACCTGCATATATCATTAGATTTTATTTCAACAACATTGACTTATTCTAGCCCTGCAGTCCCCTGCGGACCGGGTACCCATACTGTTAGGGAGTGGCCACAGAGCTCCGAAGGACCCTTTCCTGCCCACCCCGATCCCTGGAAAAATTGTCTTCCATGAAACTGGTGCCTGGGGCCAGAAAGTTTGGGACTGCTGTTCCAGACTATTTGAAAACTTCAAAGTTGTTATATTTAAAGTACTTATAGATAAGACAGCTTAGGTTTTCCTGACAGCAATTTCTTGAGAAAGGAAGAGTAAGTCATATTTCCATTTTAGTTATGAATGTGTTAAAGGGTATAGAAGACAGATGGCATCCCCAGGATAAAGATTTTATTGGTGGAAATGAAGATATTAAAGCTGAGGGCTCCTGAATTCTGAATCACTTTTCCATGAAGCTGTGATATTTCAAATCAAACAAAATTAAGTAGACTACTTGAAAAATGTGTGTTTGTACAATAATGCAAAGATAATGTATGCTGGTGAGCCAAGTCCTTGGCCTACTGGAAGGAATTTTTTTTTTTAATATTAGTGGAAAATCGCTTTGAATTTAATGTTCAGAGAAAATGCTCCATAGAGGAGGTAGTGTAAAATTAAAATTTGTGAACATAGGGAACCGGTTAAGTTTTTCATCTTTTACTTTCAATTTTTCATTTGCCCCAAAATAGCAATCTTAACTTCTAGGTAGAAGCAACCCTTTCAGTAACTTGAACCTTTGGTAGCCCTATCATATTTTACTGGAACACATTACACAACAGGTAACAGGTTGGAAAAAAAACAAATATTTCCCATTCTTGGGTGTTACCTTGTCTTGCAAAATGAATGAAAGGTATTATAAGCAAGTATTTGGTGCATTGCTAAGATGAAGTTCCAGTCAAATCACATTGCTCAGTTGGGAACTCCTTTTCTCCTGATAGAGCTAGAATGAGTTCAAAGAACTGGAATAACCAGGCAAGAAGATGAACTAACAGATTTATGAATGGAGATTAAAGGATAAACTACAGAGGGCAAGTAAATAGGCTTTGTCTAAGCTGTGTGTTTGAGTGTAACGGGATTAGAAGCATACATCCCTGAAAAGTTTAAACCTTAATGAAAATAATTATATGGTTCAATAAAATAAATGTAGTACTGATACAATAGAGAACATGGGGAAATGTAAAAACAATACTAAACTCATCAAGTAGCTTTCCTGTGGCCAAGAATTATTATATTATGAAATGAGCTCTCCAAGGTAATAATGGAAGCTGTTTTATGTTCACAGATAGACTAAACCCTAGCCAAGATGAAGTGATCTATTACTCAGGAATCAGAAAGAAACACAATGCTGATTATCCACATTAGGATAGTAAATCACTATGGCTTAATTCCCAGGACATTTGAAAATATAAATTAATTATTATCAAAATTTGGAATTTAGCTTTTTTAGATCATAGATTCTTGAATATTCAACAGATATGTCGGGATAAAGGAAAATCAATTAGTTATATATCGTTAACAAAAACTTAGTGGCTTAAAATATTAATACGTATTTGTTATATCATACAGTCTGGTAGATCAGGAATATTTAGTAATTTAGTAATTTGGCTAGGCAGTTCAGGCTTAGGGTCTCTAAAAAGGATGCAGTCAAGATGCCACTGTATCTGCAGTTATCTGAAGGCTGGGCAAGGGCTGACGTGTCCACTTCTGGGATAATTCACTCATAAGCCAGCAGGTTGATACTAGTTATTGGCAAGAGGCCTTACTTCCTTGCCACATGGACTAGTCCATCACGCAGCTTGTGCATCCTCATGTCATGGCCACTGACATCCCCCAGAATGAGTGATCCAAGAAAAAGCAAAGTATGATAGAAGTCATGATGTCTTTTTATGATCAGACTCCAAATTCACATACCACCTGCAGGACCCAACTGATTTCACAGGTAAGCCCTATTCAGCCTGGGAGGGGATGACACGAAGGCTTGAATGCTAGGGCGTGAGAATCCCTGGAAATCATGTTGGAGGCTGACAACCAAAAAAGCCTATGTCAACTGTAATTTGTTTTAAAATACAATATCATTTTCTTTTGCAAAATAGTTCTTTCCTAAATCCTCCATGAGGGTGAAGGGGGCATCAATCTATGTTTTAGTTAAACCAGTGTCGTTCACTAATCTTCTATGTACATAGCAGTTGAGATCTATCAAAATGTTCAAATTCTTATTGTGCTCCATACGATCCTCCAATAATCCTGAGCCCAAAATGATAGATTAGGACATTGAGGCAAGAAAACTTAATTAACTTGCTTGAGTTCACATGGCTAGTAAGAGATGGGGGTAAATTTGAATCCAGACTGAAATAGCAGAGCCCACATGATCAGGTCAAGATCATGGCGAGAAATAAGAGTCACAAATAAATTGAGAAATTTTGAGTGAGTTTTATAAAGGGACCATTGCAAAGGTGTAGGTAGGGTGAGAACCTACAACAAAGTATACTTCAATACCTGGAGCTAAAGGGAAAAACATTACTACCTTAGGAATCTGGGGAGGGATCAACTATGGGAATTTAGAGAGAGCTATGCTGAGAGGATCCTAGTCAGAAGATACGAACTTTGTTAAAAGTCGCAGTCCATATGAAGTATATATAGAGACAAATATTCTGATATCACACTTTTCCCACCCATCCAGTGCCTCCTCTTAGTCGTATTTAATAAGAAGTCAGAGGTGAAGTCCCCACATGGGTTAGGTAAAACTCAGTAGAGAGAGGATCTGGAAATACCCAGCATGTCTACTATTACTCACTCCACTGCACACTTTCCCATCAGCTCACCTAACTTCGCTGTCCTGAACAGAATGAACAAACAGAATATTAGAGAGGAAATTCATATGCTAAAGTTTCTATAACTAGAATATGGTCAAACCAATGCTCAAATGTCAGCATGGGACTCCCAGACACTTCAGGGTGCTTTTTGTCATACCAGAACATCCGTCAGGAAAAGTCAGGCTCCTGGCAGAAGAGTGGGCCATCCTGAATTAACCGTAGCCATTTCAGATTTCAGTAATATTTCTTGCTGCCATATATTGCTGCCATTGCCGCCAAACTCTGCTTCATTTCCAAGTCAGTTGTAACAAGTGAGTAAATATATCAGTGGATCTGGTCTTAACACCTAGTGTGATTTAGAAGTAGCCTTACTGTTGGCAGATTGAGGAGGTTATACCAGTGAGGGGTGGTGGTTACTCATAGAGCCTCCCACTTGCTGTATGTTCTTCTTTGCTCCATTAGACAGTCTGTAACACTGTGCACTAGAGCTGTTCCCAAATTCCAGATGCCTAGCAGAGTATCTGGTGTGCACTAAATGTTGATGAATGGTTAAATAAATGAATGAACCATCAAATAAACAAGCCGAATCTTATCACTGGCTTTCTTGGCCAGATCCCAGCTAGACCATTATGCTACCACCACTAGCACCACCACCATCACCATCATCATCATCATCATCATCATTTTTATTATATTTGAGCACATACCAGATACCAGGTGTTGTGCTAAGCACTTTACATTATAATCTCATTTAATTCTTTCTATAACCTTATAAGGTTTGTTATTTTTCTTTTGCAGATGAAGAAATTGAGGCTTAGCAAAGTTAAATGAATTGTGCAATATCACACACCTAGTAAGTGGCAAAGGTGGAATTTGAAGCCAGTTAGATGTCCTCCAGAGCCTTCACATTTAATTACTGAACTATATGGTCTCTATTCCACTAGCTAATCATTGGAGTTCAGGCATGCATGAACAATTACCTGGGGCTGGATTACTGTTCATCATATTTCAAATTATCACTCTCAGCTTGGACTTCTTCCTATTATTTTTGTCCTGCCTACTGGAGAGTAAGTCTCCCAATCTTTCTATTCTGTTTTGTTACCAAAGATTACTTGAATCATCCTTGGGTCTAAAGCCTCTTTTGAGCACAGCACTGAATATTCTGGAAAGAATCTGAAGCATGAATCTCTAGAGCCATTTTATTCTCCCAAGTTTGTAAGTCACTTGGGCCCAGCTTTCTTCTTTTCTATGGTCCTTGCATCCCAGCATATTCTGCATCCAACATTGCCCAAGGTGTGTCGAGTTCAGAGGCATTTTCTTGCTTACATTTTGTTTTATGTTTTTCTTATAGAACAGTTTAAAAATTAAAGCATCTGAGAGATGAGAGAGAAAGTGCCTACATGATTGCTTTCCCAGCCTGTTCATTGCCATGAAACTGGAATAAAACACTGGTAAAATAATCTCTCGGAGAGTATTTTAGTTACCAGAGCCAGACACATTTGCAAATGCCCACAGCTGTTATACCTGAACTTAGGTTTAGTAATCTTAAATTAAATTTTCTCATCACTTTGGTTGAGTCTGTCTCAGTCTCCATGGCATCACATCTCAATTTTTTTTT
>NW_012153729.1:2927928-2928747 GCF_000956105.1 Propithecus coquereli
AGACTATTGTCCAGGCTGGAGCTCAATGGCCTGATTATGGCTCACTGTAACCTCAAACTCCTAGGCTCAAGTGATCAAGCAATCCTTTCACCCCAGCCTCCCAAGTAGTGGGGACTACAGACATGTGACGCCACACCCAGATAATTAAAAAAATTTTTCTTTGTAGAGATTGGGTCTTGCTATGTTGCCCAGGTTGGGCACAAACTCCTGGCTTCAAGTGATTCTCCTGTCTTAGCTTCCCAAAGTTCTGGCATTGCAGGCATGAGCCACTGCGCCTGGCCCCTAATGCAGATTTGACATATATGTTTATAATACTCGAACAGTCCTAGAAATCACAAACCAAAAAATCAGCAGGTGCACATGGATACACACACAATAGTCCCAGTGTAATGTACCTCACATAAGTTGTGAATTTACCTATCCCTGTCTCTCCCCTCTCACCTGCCCAGCACCTGATGAATGTTACTTCCATATGTGCACATAACTGTTGATCAATTAGTACTAATTAAATGATGAGTACATGTGGTGCTTGTTTTTCCATTCTTGTGATATTTCACATAGAAAAATGGGCTCCAGCTCCATCCAGGATATTTTTTTATGGCTGAGTTGTACTCTACGGTTTACATATATCACATTTTATTAATCCACTCATGTATTGATGGGCACTTGGGTTGTTTCCACATCTTTGCAATTGTGAATTATGCTGCTATAAATATTCGAGTGGAGAAGTCTTTATTATAGAATGTCTTTTCTTCCTTTGGGTAGATGCCCATTAGTGGGGTTGCTGGATCAAATAGTAGTTCTACTTTTAGTTCTTTG
>NW_012153729.1:2932084-2932471 GCF_000956105.1 Propithecus coquereli
GTGTTTCATAGTTCTCCCTGTAGAGGTCTTTTATTTCCTTAGTCAAATATATTTCTGGACACCCCTCATGTGCAATTTGTCAGAATACCTTGAGAACTCTTCACTTGAACGTTTGACTAGCATTAACGAGTCACTATATTTTAAATAAAAGTAAACCCTGATTCTCCATGGCCCTTTACCAGCTTGAAATTTCTCTTAAAATTATTACTTTTGCCAATGGCATTGCCATTCTAGTCACAGAGGCTGAAAGCCTGGATATCTTCCATCACCCCCTCCCCTTCACATACCCACACTAACAATTTGCCAAGTCTTCTTGCTTCTGCCTCTAAAATATTTCTTCCAACCTCCCACTCGGCCACATTGTTAGTGGCATTGCTCAATTCTGGC
>NW_012153729.1:2934196-2936136 GCF_000956105.1 Propithecus coquereli
TCTTATCTTTTCACAATTCCATGTTCAGTGATATCACATTGATAGCATTAAAGAGGCCAATTTTCTTGGTCTATTTAATGCTGAAAAATTAGTGTTTGATTTATGTTTTGTTGATTGCCTAGATCTAAGAAAACAATAGTGGGGCTGTTAATAATGTAGATTAAACTTAAATATGTATTGTTCCTGTATTTGTTATGTTGTGAATAGCACAAAAATTTGAGAAAATATATTTTCGATATTTGAAAACCATTATCCAATTGAGCAATCAGCTCACATCATTGACAAGTAAATGCAGTTCTTAAATAAAAATTAAACAAAACAAAAAACCAACAAAAAAGAGAACATCAGCTTTATATTCAGAGCAGGGGGCTGACTGTGTAGACACTTTCTTCATTCACCGAACAAGGGCCAAGTAATGAGCTATGGAGTGTACAAGGACATGCTCCTCCTTCTCCAGCAATTTCTTTGCACCATGATGGTTAATTTCGTAAGTTTTATAATTCAATGCCTAGGTTCAAATCTCAAACTTCCCATTCACTTTCTTTGAAACTTTGGAAAAATATTCTTAATCTCTTGCACTACTTTAGAATCCTCCTCTGACAAATAAGGATCATATTGTCTGCCTTATGAAAGGCAGAGAAAACCAGTCACGACTACAATGTGCCAGGTCACTGAAGAAAGGCTGCTGTGCTGAAGTCAGACGTGAGGTATCCCAGGCTGCAGTAATTGACTCCTGTTATTGTGATTGTTGCTTTGTTTTTATGCCATTTATCATAAATCTCATAACCATACTATGAAGCAGAGCATCATGTATTTTACAGTTATCAGTTGAGCTTACTATGCAATTGGTACTTTACTGGGGATATAGTGATAAATAAGCCATATGAGATCCCTATTCTAAAGGAACTAATATTCCAGCCAAGGGAGACAGACGATAAACTAATAAATCAATAAAGCACCAGTCAGTAAAAGTACTGGTCAGATAATTAAAACAGAGTGACAATGTTAGTTGAAGTTGTTGGAAAATGTCTCCTTGAAGAGGTGAAAGTTAGAACTCCATCCATGTGGTAGGCAGAACAGTAACCCCCCACCTCCATCTCAAGATGACCACATTTTAATCTCTGGAATCTGAGAATACATTATTTTACATGCCAAAAGAAAATCTGCAGATGTGATCAAATGAAGAGGCTTGAGATAGGGAGGTTATTCAGGGTTGTCCAGATAGGCCCAAGCTAATCACACACCTTCTTAAAATGAGACAACCCTGCTTATTCCCTTGATATCAGAGAGAAATGTGACTGAGGGTAGGGTCAGAGAGATACACCTTAACTGGCTTTGGGCAGAGCAAGTGGACCACAAGGCAAGGAATTTTCATGGCCTCTAGAAGCTGAGAAAAGTAAGGAAACAGATTTTCTTCTAGAGCCTCCAGAAAGGAACACATCCTTGCCGATACCTAGCTTTTAGCCAGCAAGACCTGTATCAGGTTTCTAACCTATAGAAATGTAAAATAATAAATTTGTATTGTTTTAAGTCACTAAATTTGCAGTAACTTGTTACAGCAGCAATAGGACACGAATGCAGGCCAGAATAATACGAAAAGAACATCAATAAAAATGAGGGCCTAGCAGTCCTTGCGATGCAAACAGCTAGAACACTGGGATATAGGTGTTAAAGACAGAAAAAGGCTACTGTGGTTGAAATATATTGTGCAATGGGAAGTCTATAAAGTCAGAGAGGGAGATGTAGGCAGGAGCCAGATCACGTAGGGCTTTATGAATCATGATTTTATTCCAAATGTATAGTGAAACTTTAGAGGGATGTGATCAGATTTAACTACTTTGAAAAGTTACTGTTCTAAAGGAATTGAATGTAGATGGCAAGAGTGGAAACAGGGAAGTTAGTTACAAAATTACAGGAGGTACATATAAATTCTTTTAGAA
>NW_012153729.1:2939506-2940842 GCF_000956105.1 Propithecus coquereli
ATAAACATTTTATTTTAAGAAGCCTATTCAAGTTGGTTGGATAGTTCAACCAATATGTATAATCCATAGTTTGATATCTGCTGTGTCAAGCTTTTGAATATAAGTAGTTTATCTGGGAGGCATTCTCAGGAAATGCTAATAGGGAGAGAATGAGATGGGGAAGGAAAGGAAACCAATAGAATGTATTTTATTAAGCTAGTTACCACTATAGGCAACTGGCGTTTAACCCTGCTGGGGAACTCTAAAACACTAGTTTAGAACACTTTAGAGCTATCCTCCCCTCCTCCCCATCCCCACCCCTTTATCCACCCCCCATGCCCCCAGGAAAAGAGCGAACCCTAGATATGTACTCACTAACTTCTGTCATTGTTTGAAGGCTGATTCTGGCAGCGTTCACTCTTTTGGTACTCTCAGGTTGCCACTTAGCAGAGTCTCTGGTATTTACTGTAAGAGTAAGGTAAATGCTGAGGCTATACAGGTGTGGCATTGACAGCATATGCTGTATTTTATCTCTCATAGCTGTATGATACACATTATAATCACTAATGTTTATATGATTAGCATAAACTAAGCTGCCCCATTGTACAGACAGTACAATATCAAATTTAAAAAAAAAAAATCTACCCCTCCATCCAAAAAATAATTAGGAATCCATTTAGATCTTTATTAAGGTCTGGTTTCAGGTTAGATGGAGTAAGTACATGACACTCCGTTTCTTACACTTAATGTAACTACAAGCCCTGAACAAATTATATATATGAAGCAACTATTTGAGAACTACAAAAAGCCAATGGGTGATGGTAAATTGTGGGGAAAGATAAGAATTCATTGCATCACTGAATCTATTGTGAGTTTATAAATTTTTTTTCCTGTAATCCCCAACTTGAATTGCAATACAACCTGAAAACCAGAGCGGACATTGGCACAAACAGAGAGACCTAGAAGAGAAGCCCTTCAGTTCTGGCTCTAGGAAAGAGAACAAGAACTGATAATGAGAAATAGTACCAATCTCTGCTCGTTTGTTTGTCTTTATTTCTTCTTCATTCTTTCACCTTTTTGTCCCAAAGCAAACCAAATCCCTTGGGGCCAGTAAAAGCCAAAATTCTAAGGAAGGAGGATCTTCTCTGATTAGCAGGCTATGATCCCAAAAGGGTGGAATAAATCCTTCTTTGCATTTCTCTCTTTCTTTCTCTCTCTCTCTCTCTCTCTCTCTCTCTCTCTCTCGCTCTCGCTCTCGCTCTCGCTCTTTCTCTCTCTGTTGTCTCACCAGTGAGTCCCAGTTGTAGAGGCAATAATGAAAGTGCGTAAAAGAGGAGGAAAATTAAAGCCAAACTTT
>NW_012153729.1:2940892-2943853 GCF_000956105.1 Propithecus coquereli
CATGCTTGTCTTTCACTATCCATTTTCATATTCTGGAACAACCATGTACTTAAAGAGAAAACTACTCTTTAGTTTACCTTGATAAAGTAAAATGCATTCAAACATTTTGCTCATGTGGTCACACTTTGCTGCTATTTTCCTAGTGTAATTTCATGTTCTGAATCTCATATTAATTGTCACTCTTAACCAAAAGTAACTAACTTTTACTCCCCAGAGGAAATTGAGAGGTAGATGATTACCAGTCTTTGGTGGTGTTTGGCACCGTGTGATGGTGAGATGTTTCAGACCGAAGGAGAACTACAAATATAGTACCTAAGGTAGGGATGCATTTGGTGTCCCCAGGGAATGGCAAAGAACATGCTTTACATAAAGCATAGGATGGGTACGAAGGAGATTTGAGAGAAGGCACACAATTCAGGTGGAGGGGAGGTCACTGATTCACAAGCCTGCTAGGAATCTATGAACACCAGGGAAGAAAACTGAGTCTATGCCACTTTTAAACATAGATCTATTCTTGAAGATTAAAAGGAGATCTGTACATCTGTGTGCAGTAGGCAGTGGGAGATCACCGAAGTTTTTTTGTTTTTGCTTTTTTTTTTTTTTTTTACAAACAAAATAAAATGATTTGTTGTGCCATAGAAAAATAAATATGGCCAAGGTCAGCAGGTTGGATAGATAGAAGTGGATAAAAAGAAGGAAGAGAAATGTTAGTTGTGTGGAAAGAACATTAGACTTTAGGGAGTGCAGAGAACTGGGTTTAAACCACAAGCACACAGTTTTCTAGCTGTTTGATCTTAGGCAAACACTTAATCTAAAGTTTTTCAATCTGTGGGATGCAACCCATCAATTTACTTGGTTGTGATTAGCATTTAAAAGATGGAACGGAATATTATAACATAGAATAGATACAGAATAGGAGAGTGCTTTGTATATAGTAAGGATAATGACTGTCTCATGAATTTTTTTAGATATGCTATCTAAAATATATATGTTACTATGTCACAAAGTAAAATGCATTTCTTACCCAGGGTCATCATTTAAAAATTTCAAAGCCACTGGAATAACTCCTTTTAGTGTCAGTGTTTTCATGAGTGAAATAGAGTTGGTGAAATATTTGTTCTTATTATTACAACACGTGGTATTGAGAAAGAAAAGGCTATCAAAAAAGATTGTGCATAAAAGCATATACTGCACAGTACACTACAAACGAACAAGTGATTATTACTATTACTACTACTACATCTACTTCTCCTACTACTATTGATACTATCACTAATGTTCCAGATAGGATGTAATGGACTCTTAAACTTCCATGCTACTGTTTTATTAGGAAGAAAAAGGACTGAATGAGCGTGAGACCTTAATTTTTTGTTTTATTATCTCCTCTCTGAATCCCAACCCTGATCCTGTTCTGGTATAGTGTGGTCTGCTTGTAAAAGCAAAGATGATCCTGATGTTAGGGATATGGGTCACACACACACACACACACACACACACACACACACAAATCACTCAATAAGGAATTTGTTTGGGAGGTAATTATTGACCTATTTCAAATAGTAAATTGTAATTGTCTGATCATATATCTGATCATATATGAACCCCTAAGGACTCAATCATCTTTGCATCCCAAGCACCTAACACAATGTCAGACATAAGATAGGCACTCAATAAATCATAATTGAATGAAATAAATAAACAGAGTTGTAACTGGTTTTTGTTCATACAGCATCCAGAGTGAGCTTTTAAACAACTGACCATTCAATCCTCACCTTAAAACACTCCAAAGATTCCCCAGTGGGAGTAGAAATAAAATTCTTTATTACAGCATCCTACCTGAGCCGGCTCCTGCTTACCTCTCCGACTCCATGTTACATACATTTTCACATTGGTTACCATGCCCAACCACATTGGCCTTCTTTCTCTCTCTTAAACTGGGCACACTTATTCCCTTCTTGGGCCATTAGACTAGTTGTCACCTTTGTGTGTATTGCCCTTTTGCTTGACAACTTCACTAATCACATTTATTCTTATTCTCTGTCCTTGCACCTAGAATAATTAGCAGGTGTAATTATTTTAACAGCTCTACTCACTGTTCACTCATTAGCAAAAAAATAATATATCTCTGGAAGTATACTTTTGTCTGTGGCTGAGTCATCTACAAACTGCCACTTGCTTTAAAAGATCTCTCTTCAAAATCACCTTAAATAATCCAAAGGGAATGTTCATAAGAACATATTTAGCAACCTTTAAATGTTTTTTCACCTTATATTCCCTGGGCTTATTCTTATTTCTACAATCTTATTCCTTATGTATACTTTTATTGATAATATTCTGCCCTCATTCTTGTTTTTGGATAACTCTGTGAAAGAATTTCTTTTTCATCTTTAGATAGACTCAGAGAATAATAGAGTGTTAACATGTTTTGCAATCCTCATAGTTAGCAACTTTTTGGAGGTCACAAACATTCACATAACCATTAATTTCAGCTGTTTACAAATAGAGATCTATGCATAAACACACTAGAAATTTATGGACCAAAGACTACATAATGCTGTTTAAGTCCAAGGCCCTAGCTTTTCACATGAATAAAATGAATAATACAGAAGTGAAATAACATGCCCAAGAACATGGAATTAAAAAGGGTTCTGAATTCTAAACCATTAGACTGTTCACCATATAGTGAACAGGTATATGTTCAGGTATATATATGACCTAGAACTCTGTAACCAGGTCTAGAGTCAAATCTGGGGGCTTTTTAAGCCAAATGAGAATTCTACCACTAAGACATCTAGGGTAAGTAGTTATTTTTCTGATCAATACATTGACATATGACCAATATATCTATACCAGAATATCAATATATCAGAATTTACATGTTTGTTCCTGATAAAAATGGAATTATATTTTAATTACCTATAAAAATCTTCATTGTCATTGAGACTCGTTACGACCTATAAA